>NC_047109.1:84470287-84628001 GCF_902500255.1 Thalassophryne amazonica | reverse complement strand
GTGGCGGGATGAGACTCCAGCGAGATAAAAAATAAAAAAACTGCAGCAGAGGAAACTCCAGCGAGTTATAAATACTGCAGCAGCCTCCGGCGGGATAAAAGTTCCAAAACAATGCAGACCAGCGGGACAAAAATCTGAGAAAAATCAACAACGGTGTACCACACGCACAATCCAAGTGCAGCAATGTGCGATCACAAAATGGTGCCGAGTAGCGCGGTCTTTCGAGGGTGTGGCTTCGAGTCATGCCCAGTAACGCCTCGTTACCTCGAGTAACGCCTCTTTGCCCCCGCTTGCGCTGGAACCGCATCCTTTCTGCGTCGAGCAGAGGACGCCAAAAAAATTAAACGTTTAATTTTTCGGCGCCCGACTTGCTTCCTCCTTTGCGCACCTCGCGCTGTTGTGGTGCCGAGCTGCATCGTCTCGGCAACGCGTTGCGCCCATGCGGCGTCGCACGGCGCAACTGGGAGCAACTGGGAGCAGCCCCGGTGTGAAAGGGGCTTTAGAGACTGTAGCACGAATAAAAAGACAGGAGGCACAGCTGGAGGTGGCAGAGCTGAAGATGTGATTCTCTTTGGAGTGATGAAGATGGACAGGATTAGGAATGAACATATCAGAGGGACAGCTCACGTGGGACAGCTTGTTGACAGATGAGATTGAGATAGTTTGGACAGGTGGAGAGGAGGGACCCAGGGTATATAGGGAGAAGGATGCTGAGGATGGAGCCATCAGGCAGGAGGAGAAGAGAGAGGCCAAAGAGGAGGTTTATGGATGTGCTGATGGAGGACATGCAGGTGGTTGGTGTGACAGAGGAAGACACACCGTGTACGTGGTTTGCTAGCTGCAAAGTGGCAAACAAAACGTCCAGAGGGTTACCAAAGTGGCAGAGAAGATCACTGGGTGCCCTCTACCCACACTGAAGAACCTTCATGGCTCTTACTGTCTCAGGAGAGCCAACACCATCCTAAAGGACTCATCCCACCCTGGCCACTCTCTGCTTGAACTACTGCCATCAGGCAGACTGTACACAGCCATTACAGCAAGTACAAATAGAATGAAAAACAGGTTCTAAGCAACTGCTGTTAGATCTTTGAATGCCACTGCAACCAAACAGCCAGGTCACATGGCACACTTGAAATGAGTGCAATATTTATTTACAGTAGTGTTCAGAATAATAGTAGTGCTAATGTGACTAAAAAGATTAATCCAGGTTTTGAGTATATTTCTTATTGTTACATGGGAAATAAGGTACCAGTAGATTCTCACAAATCCAACAAGACCAAGCATTCATGATATGCACACTCTTAAGGCTATGAAATTGGACTATTAGTAAAAAAAAAAAAAAAGTCGAAAAGGGGGTGTTCACAATAATAGTAGTGTGGCATTCAGTCAGTGAGTTCGTCAATTTTATGGAACAAACAGGTGTGAATCAGGTGTCTCCTATTTAAGGATAAAGCCAGCACCTGTTGAACATGCTTTTCTCTTTGAAAGCCTGAGGAAAATGGGACGTTCAAGACATTGTTCAGAAGAACAGCGTAGTTTGATTAAAAAGCTGATCGGAGAGGAGAAAACTTATACACAGGTGCAAAAAATGTATAGGCTGTTCATCTACAATGATCTCCAATGCTTTAAAATGGACAAAAAAAACCAGAGACGCATAGAAGAAAACAGAAAACAACCATCAAAATGGATAGAAGAATAACAAGAATGGCAAAGGCTCACCCATTGATCAGCTCCAGGATGATCAAAGACAGTCTGGAGTTACCTGTAAGTGCTGTGACAGTTAGAAGACGCCTGTGTGAAGCTAATTTATTTGCAAGAATCCCCCGCAAAGTCCCTCTGTTAAATAAAAGACATGCAGAAGAGGTTACAATTTGCTAAAGACAAATGGAGGAATATTTTGTGGACTGATGAGAGTAAAATTGTTCTTTTTGGGTCCAAGGGCCGCAGACAGTTTGTGAGACGACCCCCAAACTCTGAATTCAAGCCACAGTTCACAGTGAAGACAGTGAAGCATGGTGGTGCAAGCATCATGATATGGGCATGTTTCTCCTACTATGGTGTTGGGCCTATATATCGAATACCAGATATCATGGATCAGTTTGGGTATGTCAACATACTTGAAGAGGTCATGTTCCTCTTGCTTGCCTCTACTGGTGGTTGCCTCTCACTGCGGTATTGTATCACTTCCTGTTCTGGAGCACAGCGGTGTTTTTCTGTATCTGTTAGCTGTTTAATCTGCGCAGTTAGATTGATCTAGTTATCTAGATTCCGATTTGTTTCCCAGTGTAATCTTTACATGCCTTAACTAAAGCACTCCTTCTGCTGAATCACCTCTAAATTATTTACACATTATTCACTTTGCATGTTTTTAGGAATCCGCTAGGTTAGCGTAGCTACTAGCTCTTAGCCGATTTAGCATGGTGGCTTCTCCTGTCTCTCCCGCACTTTTCTGCTCTGGGTGTGAAATGTTTAGTTATTCCTCGGCCTCCTTTAGCAGTAACGGTACTTGTAATAAGTGTAGCTTATTCGTAGCTTTGGAGGCCAGGCTGGGCGAATTGGAGACTCGGCTCCGCACCATGGAAAATTCTACAGCTAGCCAGGCCCCTGTAGTCGGTGCGGACCAAGGTAGCTTAGCCGCCGTTAGTTCCCCCCTGGCAGATCCCGAGCAGCCGGGAAAGCAGGCTGACTGGGTGACTGTGAGGAGGAAGCGTAGCCCTAAACAGAAGCCCTGTGTACACCGCCAACCCGTTCACATCTCTAACCGTTTTTCCCCACTCGACGACACACCCGCCGAAGATCAAACTCTGGTTATTGGCGACTCTGTTTTGAGAAATGTGAAGTTAGCGACACCAGCAACCATAGTCAATTGTCTTCTGGGGGCCAGAGCAGGCGACATTGAAGGAAATTTGAAACTGCTGGCTAAGGCTAAGCGTAAATTTGGTAAGATTGTAATTCACGTCGGCAGTAATGACACCCGGTTACGCCAATCGGAGGTCACTAAAATTAACATTAAATCGGTGTGTAACTTTGCAAAAACAATGTTGGACTCTGTAGTTTTCTCTGGGCCCCTCCCCAATCGGACCGGGAGTGACATGTTTAGCCGCATGTTCTCCTTGAATTGCTGGCTGTCTGAGTGGTGTCCAAAAAATGAGGTGGGCTTCATAGATAATTGGCAAAGCTTCTGGGGAAAACCTGGTCTTGTTAGGAGAGACGGCATCCATCCCACTTTGGATGGAGCAGCTCTCATTTCTAGAAATCTGGCCAATTTTCTTAAATCCTCCAAACCGTGACTATCCAGGGTTGGGACCAGGAAGCAGAGTTGTAGTCTTACACACCTCTCTGCAGCTTCTCTCCCCCTGCCATCCCCTCATTACCCCATCCCCGTAGAGACGGTGCCTGCTCCCAGACCACCAATAACCAGCAAAAATCTATTTAAGCATAAAAATTCAAAAAGAAAAAATAATATAGCACCTTCAACTGCACCACAGACTAAAACAGTTAAATGTGGTCTATTAAACATTAGATCTCTCTCTTCTAAGTCCCTGTTGGTAAATGATATAACAATTGATCAACATATTGATTTATTCTGCCTAACAGAAACCTGGTTACAGCAGGATGAATATGTTAGTTTAAATGAGTCAACACCCCCGAGTCACACTAACTGTCAGAATGCTTGTAGCACGGGCCGGGGCGGAGGATTAGCAGCAGTCTTCCATTCCAGCTTATTAATTAATCAAAAACCCAGAGCTTTAATTCATTTGAAAGCTTGTCTCTTAGTCTTGTCCATCCAAATTGGAAGTCCCAAAAACCAGTTTTATTTGTTATTATCTATCGTCCACCTGGTCGTTACTGTGAGTTTCTCTGTGAATTTTCAGACCTTTTGTCTGACTTAGTGCTTAGCTCAGATAATTATAGTGGGCGATTTTAACATCCACACAGATGCTGAGAATGACAGCCTCAACACTGCATTTAATCTATTATTAGACTCTATTGGCTTTGCTCAAAAAGTAAATGAGTCCACCCACCACTTTAATCATATCTTAGATCTTGTTCTGACTTATGGTATGGAAATAGAAGACTTAACAGTATTCCCTGAAAACTCCCTTCTGTCTGATCATTTCTTAATAACATTTACATTTACTCTGATGGACTACCCAGCAGTGGGGAATAAGTTTCATTACACTAGAAGTCTTTCAGAAAGCGCTGTAACTAGGTTTAAGGATATGATTCCTTCTTTATGTTCTCTAATGCCATATACCAACACAGTGCAGAGTAGCTACCTAAACTCTGTAAGGGAGATAGAGTATCTCGTCAATAGTTTTACATCCTCATTGAAGACAACTTTGGATGCTGTAGCTCCTCTGAAAAAGAGAGCTTTAAATCAGAAGTGTCTGACTCCGTGGTATAACTCACAAACTCGTAGCTTAAAGCAGATAACCCGTAAGTTAGAGAGGAAATGGCGTCTCACTAATTTAGAAGCTCTTCACTTAGCCTGGAAAAAGAGTCTGTTGCTCTATAAAAAAGCCCTCTGTAAAGCTAGGACATCTTTCTACTCATCACTAATTGAAGAAAATAAGAACAACCCCAGGTTTCTTTTCAGCACTGTAGCCAGGCTGACAAAGAGTCAGAGCTCTATTGAGCTGAGTATTCCATTAACTTTAACTAGTAATGACTTCATGACTTTCTTTGCTAACAAAATTTTAACTATTAGAGAAAAAATTACTCATAACCATCCCAAAGACATATCGTTATCTTTGGCTGCTTTCAGTGATGCCGGTATTTGGTTAGACTCTTTCTCTCCGATTGTTCTGTCTGAGTTATTTTCATTAGTTACTTCCTCCAAACCATCAACATGTTTATTAGACCCCATTCCTACCAGGCTGCTCAAGGAAGCCCTACCATTATTTAATGCTTCGATCTTAAATATGATCAATCTATCTTTGTTAGTTGGCTATGTACCACAGGCTTTTAAGGTGGCAGTAATTAAACCATTACTTAAAAAGCCATCACTTGACCCAGCTATCTTAGCTAATTATAGGCCAATCTCCAACCTTCCTTTTCTCTCAAAAATTCTTGAAAGGGTAGTTGTAAAACAGCTAACTGATCATCTGCAGAGGAATGGTCTATTTGAAGAGTTTCAGTCAGGTTTTAGAATTCATCATAGTACAGAAACAGCATTAGTGAAGGTTACAAATGATCTTCTTATGACCTCGGACAGTGGACTCATCTCTGTGCTTGTTCTGTTAGACCTCAGTGCTGCTTTTGATACTGTTGACCATAAAATTTTATTACAGAGATTAGAGCATGCCATAGGTATTAAAGGCACTGCGCTGCGGTGGTTTGAATCATATTTGTCTAATAGATTACAATTTGTTCATGTAAATGGGGAATCTTCTTCACAGACTAAAGTTAATTATGGAGTTCCACAAGGTTCTGTGCTAGGACCAATTTTATTCACGTTATACATGCTTCCCTTAGGCAGTATTATTAGACGGTATTGCTTAAATTTTCATTGTTAGGCAGATGATACCCAGCTTTATCTATCCATGAAGCCAGAGGACACACACCAATTAGCTAAACTGCAGGATTGTCTTACAGACATAAAGACATGGATGACCTCTAATTTCCTGCTTTTAAACTCAGATAAAACTGAAGTTATTGTACTTGGCCCCACAAATCTTAGAAACATGGTGTCTAACCAGATCCTTACTCTGGATGGCATTACCCTGACCTCTAGTAATACTGTGAGAAATCTTGGAGTCATTTTTGATCAGGATATGTCATTCAAAGCGCATATTAAACAAATATGTAGGACTGCTTTTTTGCATTTACGCAATATCTCTAAAATCAGAAAGGTCTTGTCTCAGAGTGATGCTGAAAAACTAATTCATGCATTTATTTCCTCTAGGCTGGACTATTGTAATTCATTATTATCAGGTTGTCCTAAAAGTTCCCTAAAAAGCCTTCAGTTAATTCAAAATGCTGCAGCTAGAGTACTGACGGGGACTAGAAGGAGAGAGCATATCTCACCCATATTGGCCTCTCTTCATTGGCTTCCTGTTAATTCTAGAATAGAATTTAAAATTCTTCTTCTTACTTATAAGGTTTTGAATAATCAGGTCCCATCTTATCTTAGGGACCTCGTAGTACCATATCACCCCAATAGAGCGCTTCGCTCTCAGACTGCAGGCTTACTTGTAGTTCCTAGGGTTTGTAAGAGTAGAATGGGAGGCAGAGCCTTCAGCTTTCAGGCTCCTCTCCTGTGGAACCAGCTCCCAATTCAGATCAGGGAGACAGACACCCTCTCTACTTTTAAGATTAGGCTTAAAACTTTCCTTTTTGCTAAAGCTTATGCTGCTATAGACGTAGACTGCTGGGGGGTTCCCATGAGGCACTGTTTCTTTCTCTTTTTGCTCTGTATGCACCACTCTGCATTTAATCATTAGTGATCGATCTCTGCTCCCCTCCACAGCATGTCTTTTTCCTGGTTCTCTCCCTCAGCCCCAACCAGTCCCAGCAGAAGACTGCCCCTCCCTGAGCCTGGTTCTGCTGGAGGTTTCTTCCTGTTAAAAGGGAGTTTTTCCTTCCCACTGTAGCCAAGTGCTTGCTCACAGGGGGTCGTTTTGACCGTTGGGGTTTTACATAATTATTGTATGGCCTTGCCTTACAATATAAAGCGCCTTGGGGCAACTGTTTGTTGTGATTTGGCGCTATATATAAAAAATTGATTGATTGATTGATTGATTGATTGATGTTGCCTTATGCTGAAGAGGACATGCCCTTGAAATGGGTGTTTCAACAAGACAATGACCCCAAGCACACTAGTAAATGAGCAAAATCTTGGTTCCAAACCAACAAAATTAATGCCTCACAGATGTGAAGAAATCATGAAAAACTGTGGTTATACAACTAAATACTAGTTTAGTGATTCACAGGATTGCTAAAAAAGCAGTCTGAACATAATAGTTTTGAGTTTGTAGCGTCAACAGCAGATGCTACTATTATTGTGAACACCCCCTTTTCTACTTTTTTTTTTTTACCAATAGCCCAATTTCATAGCCTTAAGAGTGTGCATATCATGAATGCTTGGTCTTGTTGGATTTGTGAGAATCTACTGAATCTACTGGTACCTTGTTTCCCATGTAACAATAAGAAATATACTCAAAACCTGGATTCATCTTTTTAGTCACATAGCACTACTATTATTCTGAACACTACTGTATGCAATATCCACTGCCACTGAAATATCCAGTTTTGTACATACTTTTCTCTTTTTATATAAAATCTATTTTTTTGCTACTACGTACTTGGTTGGTTTTTTATTTGTAATTTGAACACATTTTCCACTCTTAAATTTCATGTTTATTTTTTTCTTCTCCAGGCCTTTCAAGTCTGCATGTGGTTTACTCAGGTTTATATTTGCACTGAAAGGATGGTACTTCCCGTTGTACTTGTTACAATGACAAAGAATCTGAATTTGAATCTACAGGGGACAGGGAAACGATTAAACTGCTGTGGCGAACGGGAGCAGCTGAAAGAAGACAGTATTTATAAATAAAAATTCTTGTCCTTTAGCAATTTGCTTACTGTTAAAATTAATTTGAAGTTGGTATCCACAGAAGTAGAGCAACAAATTTAGACTGCAGTTCTGATGACTACCTGAAAGTTAGAAGTTTCCTCAATGTTCTGAACAGGAATGTATTTGAAAATTCTGATAAATGACTAATTCACCAAATTAACCAATTACACACACTTGTTTCTGCAGATTACACATGAAAAAATATCCATCTTTTTAGAAGGAAGACACTGCAGACACTCAGAAGTCTCACTGTCCATATACAGTAGTGTTCAGAATAATAGTAGTGCTATGTGACTAAAAAGATTAATCCAGGCTTTGAGTATATTTCTTATCGTTACATGGGAAACAAGGTACCAGTAGATTCAGTAGATTCTCACAAATCCAACAAGATCAAGCATTCATGATATGCACACTCTTAAGGCTATGAAGTTGGGCTATTAGTAAAAAAAAAAAAAAAAAAAAGTAGAAAAGTAGAAAAGGGGGTGTTCACAATAGTAGTAACATCTGCTGTTGACACTACAAACTCAAAACTATTATGTTCAAACTGCTTTTATATACCAATCCTGTGAATCACTAAACTAGTATTTAGTTGTATAACCACAGTTTTTCATGATTTCTTCACATCTGCAAGGCATTACTTTTGTTGGTTTGGAACCAAGATTTTGCTTGTTGACTAGTGTGCTTGGGGTCATTGTCTTGTTGAAACACCCATTTCAAGGGCACGTCCTCTTCAGCATAAGGCAACATGACCTTTTCAAGTATTCTGACATATCCAAACTGATCCATGACACCTGGTATGCGATATATAAGCCCAACACCATAGGAGGAGAAACATGCCCATATCATGATGCTTGCACCACCATGTTTCACTGTCTTCATTGTGAACTGTGGCTTGAATTCAGAGTTTGGGGGTCATCTCACAAACTGTCTGCAGCCCTTGGACCCAAAAAGAACAATTTTACTCTCATCAGTCCACAAAATATTCCTCCATTTCTCTTTAGGCCAGTTGATGTGTTCTTTGGCAAATTGTAACCTCTTCTGCACGTATTTTATTTAACAGAGGGACTTTGTGGGGGATTCTTGCAAATAAATTAGCTTCACACAGGCGTCTTCTGTCACAGCACTTACAGGTAACTCCAGACTGTCTTTGATCATCCTGGAGTTGATCAATGGGTGAGCCTTTGCCATTCTGGTTATTCTTCTATCCATTTTGATGGTTGTTATCCGTTTTCTTCCACGTGTCACTGTTTTTTTTTTTGTCCATTTTAAAGCATTGGAGATCATTGTAGATGAACAGCCTATAATTTTTTGCACCTGCGTACAAGTTTTCCTCTCTCCAATCATGAATATCATGAATGCTTGGTCTTGTTGGATTTGTGAGAATCTGAGTCTACTGGTATCTTGTTTCCCATGTAACAATAAGAAATATACTCAAAACCTGGATTCATCTTTTTAGTCACATAGCACTACTATTATTCTGAACACTACTGTAAGTAATCACTTTTTCAAGACTTCACTGCTTCTTTATTAACTGTAACTCCAAAGTGAAAATGATCAAAGTTAAAAAACAAAAAACAAAAAAACAACAACAAAAAAATGGTGTTTATTGATTCAGTGCATATCAATAACAAAGTGCCAGAAAATCTATTAGTTTCAGTGAAAACAAAGCTCTGACAGCTCACAAAATCCATGTATGACAAATGTGCTGCATCACAAACAGAATTAATTTCTCTCTTTTTTTGTATTTTTGGTGCATCAAGTGACAAACTTAAATTTTTTGTCAAGTGCTGCAAGTCAAAGTACAGAGTGAGTTTTCTGGGCATAAAAAATATAAAGATATTTCCTTTTCTTTCTTTTTTTTAAACTCCTGTATATTTAACTAGTACGAGTCACAGTTACCTCATACCATGAAGAACATATATACTTTTTTTATTTTGCAACAGTGTAGTGCTCCTGTTTCTCCCCCAGTTTTAAGGGGTAACAAAAAAGACAGTAACAATAAATCTCATAGAAACCGATGAAAAACACCAAACCATGCTTACTGGTAAAAGTATGCAGTTTGCCAGGAGTTAGATACTGAGTGAATGTCAGTTATGCGAGTGCACATGTGACAGCTCCAAATGCATCTGCCTACTGTGACAGATAATGAGATGTGAAAAAGTGAATGAATGCGAGAAGTTGCATCCATGCCACAGGCTCCACCCTGCATGCAGGGCTGCACAGGGAGCCCACGGCAAACATCACGCACCGTGCACTACAAGAGAGTGGAGAGAGAGAGAGACACACACACACACACACACACACACACACACACACACACACACACACACACACACACACACACACACACACACACACACACACACACACACACACACACACACACACACAGGGAACAGGAGGCCCAAATCAACTCCCAACCTACAGAGACTACTGAAAACAGCAGGACAACCAAACAATACCCCATCAAGTGAACACACACACACAAGACCAATGGGGAGTGTCCAAGGAGACGCAGCCAGAAACCCACAGATCTCAGCCTGGACACCCCCATCCACCTGGCAGTGGGTAATAGCAGACACCCATGTGGGATCACTGGGCTCAGGGCTGAGACACAGCTACCAGGCTGCCCACAATCCAAAGATTCCCCTGTCACACCTGGCTGTTCCTAGAAGAACACCCAAACCCATAGACCAACCATCCCATGGGACCTGCACATATGTGTATGGCCTCATGTCACGGTGGAAGCTAGGGAAGACTCAGCATGCAGCGGGTGATGGATTACAAAAGCAACACTATAACAGAAGAGGTGGAGGAGCTTGATCTTTAAAAAATAAAAATGCTGTATTTTCCAGACTATAAGTCGCAAACTCAAGAAAAAAAAAAATGCATTGTGAAGAGGGGGAAAAAAAAAAAAAAAGAAAGAAATCACACTGGAGTACAAGTCTCACTTTTTTTGTATATGGAACTCACTTTATAACTGTTTCCGCTGGTTGACAAGTTTAACAAGGGACTGGAACTCTAACTGCACAGGCTATGATGTGCACACCACAGCCTGTGCAGTTACTTAACATAAGGACTGTTAAACTCCAAAAATAAGCAAGCTGAACAACATATGGGATAAGACAACATACCAGATGTTATATGACACAGTTTGGACAAAAATAGTCAGATTGATCTAGATTCCTGGGCCACAGCATTATAAACATTACAAAAAAAATAAACATTAAATCAGCTCTCTCAATTTTGGATTTTAGTGCATTGCTGTATTGCACTTTAATTATTGCTGTTTATTTTTGTTTAGTGCTTTGATTCCTGGGAAACTCCTATATAAATAGTTATTCACAAGTAATTGTGATTTCTGAGTATAAGAGTTGAAGGACGTCCTAAACTAGTAAAAACCTGCAATTTATACTCCAAAAAATACTGATAAATGTCATTACATAAGAAGCCACATAATTGTTTTCTTTTAGTTGAGGATATATTCCCTCTCAGAAAGAGATGTCGCACTATGCAATGCTGTGCTAACCTACATTTTCTGGTCTGTGTGTGCACTACTGCCTCCAATGAGTTCAGGTTTGGGAACATGCACTGGTCCTTTCAGACCTGAGGTGTATAGTGCCGCATCCACCATACTACAATAAACTATCTTGGCTAACTTGATGGCAGCCACCTAGACAGATAACCAGCCCATCTTCATCCCCAACTCTTAAAAGTAACTGTACATCTACCACAGCCAGGTGAAAGAAGGGTGTCCCCTGAATGTCACTGATGAGAAGTCTCTAGAGTCTAGAGGTTCAAGCCTTTCAACACATACAGATACACTTGTGACAGCAGAGTGGAGGAAGTCATTGAAAGCTTGGAAGTTAGTTTTAATCCATTCCGATCTCAAATCCACATGCTCCAATTCCTCACTCAGTTTCTGAGGTGATAGTCAGGTTGATTCTGCAATGATTACAGCATCGTCCACAAAGTAAAGGTCAGGAAATATTTCCTCACAAAAAAAGGCACCCAAGCAGCTGGTTTCCACAACTCAACCCAACACGCAATCCATGAAAGCAATTGAACATTGTAGGAACCAGAACACATCCCTGATAAATACCAGCATTCACTGGGGGGAAAAAATCTGAGATTCTGTCACACTGTGTACTGAAACAAGTGCTTTGCAAACATCAACAGAAGGTGCAAAAAAGAAGCACTGGCCAGTGAAGACATAGAGGAACAGCAACACAACTGTTTCTTCTCTGAACACAAGTTAAAACTATGTTTAGGTGGAGCACTGTGGAAGCAAAAACCTTTGTTAAGGCATCATCTTTCTGCAACATGAAATGTTTTCCTTTCATCCTCCCTCAGGAAGATATGGAACGTCATACATCCATCAACTTCTTCTACTGGTCACCTCAACAACTCTTTGGTTTTAAAATAGAGAAGTTCTCTGAAGGGTTTCTCTTTGGTTCGCTCATTAATTTATTTCACACTGAAAAAGCAGCTCAGATGAGTAATGAAAATCTTGCAGACTAGAGTCCAGTTGCTGCTGTTAACCAGGTTTAAAAAAATAACAATAAAACACACGCTGAGATTTCATATCAAATTTTCAAGGCAGACCTGTCAAACGGCTGCATGAAGATGCCAAATAAAAACACTGGAAATAAATAAAATAAGTGTAAAAACAAACAGTAAGAATGAAACCAAAATGATCCACTGAACAAATATGAGTCAATACACACCTAACATTAACACATCAAAAACATAACTATTCATTAATAATAACCAGTGGCCACTTTCAACTTTCAGATCTGGCAACATTATGACATTTTTAACCCCGGCCCCCGGGGTAATTGTGCAGCACACAGACCCAAACTTTAAAAAACATCCCCTTTCAGCAACACTTCACATGTAGTCATGCTTTAATCCCCTTTGCTACATGTACAACGTGGCAACAAAATGTGTTGGGGTTATTTTTAGTTTTGTTTTTAGGAAAACTCGCATTAGCGGAGCCTCAGTAGCCTTTTAACATCAGACAGAGCAGTATAGTTGTTACACTTTCACAGTCTTACTCTGCAGCATTTAATTTTTTTTTTCTTTTTTGGCAGCGACACTGAAATGCTGTAATTGTGAAGCACATTTCTTGCTTTACACATTTCATTTCCTGTCAACTACAGTTAGTGAGACTAAAGACAGCATAACGCTCCGCTCCAGCTCTGCCTGCTCCAGTTGGCGTATGTTTTAGCTGCTTCTGTGTTACAGCGGAGATGGACTGTCAAATGCATGCCAGATACTGAAAATGTCCAACATCTGTCAGATCTGAACCTTAAATCTGTCAGTAACAAAACAGTGGCAACAAAAACTGACATTAAGGCACAAACATTGATGTCATACATATCTAGTGTTGTTCAAGTGCTTTTGTTGGAAACCAAAATTAACTTGACACAAACACATACAGCTACAGAGAACGTACAACCACTGGAGTGAATGCATGTGTGGGTGCATTCTTTTGGAACAACAAAACAAAAATGGTGGAAACCTTTGAAGAGACGCTACGCAAGTTTGTCTTAACAATTTTACCACTTTGCTCTACACTGGCAATGAAGAGGTGGATGACAATCAGCAGCAGGCACACTACTAATATACACATGTATGTTGTATTTAGTTGCATAAAGAAGCCTTTATAGACGAGATGTTTTTAATCGACCACTGTAACATGAACGACGTCTTTCTGTCCCAGGACTGAAGAGATCTATAACAAAGGTTTTCTGCTCAGTTGAACCTTCACCAAAAACGTCCCTCCGGTAGGACCAAAGAATGTATAAATACTGAACAACCTTATACCTTAGAGTCAGGACGTGACATCTACGAACCAGGGCGTTTGTGTATCGCACATTCCATATGGCTTCACCCACAAACAACACATGGACACAAGAATAATTTCATATGACATTATATAAAAAAAGAAAATTAGATTAGGCACTAAAACCTGCAAGATGTGATCAGCAATGTATTCCCCACCAATCCTCAAGGCGTTTTGAGGGCGTAGACTCGGATCAGCCTGTGCATAATTACACAATCTGAACCAGACATCAGCAGAGGGCATCACGGTTTAGCCAACAGCTGCACATCCATCTCCTGAGCAGGATGGACCCTATAGAGTGGAATCTCAGGGAAGGGACCACTTCCCCAAAGCAGACATGGCACTTCTAATTATTCACTGGTCTTCAGCATGGAAGGGGTAGATTCTGCAAAGACCCTGAGAGTGACAAGCACGAAGGAACAGGATATGGCTTGGTGTGCATGTTCTCAGCTTCCTACATGTGTCTGGGGTGTGGCCTTTACCTGAGGGGGTGGACAGGCCAGCTGGACTGCACTGGTGTGGGAGTCGCAGAACTCGGGCTCATCAGCATGGCGCTGTAGATGTTGGCCGCTACCACCAGGATGCAGAGGAGGATGGGCCCAATGATGGCTCCCTCCAGACCCAGATAGTAGGCCCCTCCCGCCACCGCCAAGCCAGTCAGATAGGGATGTCCGCCCCTGACGCACATACAGTTACATGAAAAAAATAATAATAATAATGGGGCACAGTGGACCAGAAGTTACATGTTGATTGTGTTTTTTGTGAAACTTGTAAATATGTCATGGAAGAGTTAAAAAAAAAAAAAAAGTTGTAGGTGAAGTTTTTTAATTAGTAATTATTAATGTATTAATAAGCATTAATTAACAGTTAATTCAGAGTTGATGTTTAAAAATAATTTGTTAATGGTGTAACAAATGATGTACTCATTTATACACTTTAATCATTTAAGATACTGAACAGCATTAAGAAATGATTCGTAAACACAATGAACCCATAATTAATCAGTAGTTAGCACCTATTAGTGCATTAAGTTTCAATTAATATGACCTTATTATAAAGTGTTACCATGGTTTTTTAGTACGTTTCACTATTTCACCTGCATTTCTTGCCATCATATTTGACTAATGAATGACGCCGACAGTTTCTATCTTCAGACCGCCTCCAGTTTTAAAGTATAGCTTTTGAGGTTTTTCAGATTTAAGTCTTAAAAGAAAAGTTCAAATGAACAGACGACCACAAATTACATTCGGTATCAACCCACACAGACTGATACCAACATCATGGATCACATGTCCGACTTGTGCAAAGAATGCTGGGAAACATGTAGGGATTAAAGCAAAAAAAAAAAAAAAAAAAAAAAAATTGAAAAAAAAATTCACAGCCAAATCACAAGCTGTTCACAGTCTGCCTTTTTATTGAAACTCTTTTGCAATGGCATCCTACGATTTAAGGTAAAACAATGTGGAGACAACTAAAGGCCTACTGCTACAAGCAAGCCTTTGATTCACACAATAGCACAACCTGTGTCATGCTGGAGAGTAAACTTGTCTTTAACTGGTACAGACAGGACGTCAGAGGGGCGCCGGTGCGTGCTATTGCGCACAGAGAATTTTGAAATGCTCAAAAACATCTTTCACACACAAATGTGCTATGTGGTGCGATCTAATCTCCAACACGATGTGCAGATCGTCAAGTGGAGTAAAGAAGTGAACAGAGCGAGTGGTGACGTCAGCGGATCACATAAGAGCGCAGCTTGTCTGAAGGATTATAACAAGAAGTTAAATCTGTTATAAACATACTTTAACAGCTGCACACAAGAAGGAAAGAACACACAACTGTTTTATCAACCCATGACAATGTAAATATGACAAATAATTAGCTTTTTAGATGGCTCAAAATGCTTTCTGCAGCTTGATAAGCACGCACGAACAGCTCCGGCTGCAGCCTCCTCTGATTCAGGAAGTGATTAGAGCCAATTTGCAGAAAAAAATGATTAATCCACCACGAAATAATTATTTTATATACGCAGCGTCCAGCACAGAGCACGTGGCAGCTGGTAGAACAAAGAACAGCGTCCAGCTGTGAACACAGCGGGTGGGATAATACTAACCTATAAAATTATTCATGGACTGGCATCTCCCTACCTAGCTGACCTAATTAAACCTTACGTACCGGCCCGGGCTTTACGTTCTCAGGGTGCAGGACTACTTTGTGTCCCTAGGGTGAATAAGAAGTCTGCGGATCACAGAGCTTTCTCTTATCGTGCCCCTGTTCTGTGGAATGAGCTCCCTGCGTCAATAAAACAATCAGATTCTGTGGAGACTTTCAAGTCCAGACTTAAGACGCACTTCTTTTCCCTTTCATATGGCTAGCATACTGGTACAGTTTTGTTTTACGCTTTTTACCCTTTTAATTCATGTTATTAGTAATTGGAGCGGGCCGCGGCCTCAACTTCACCTAAATTCTGGGTCTTTTAGTGAAGTTTAGGGCTAGCGGCCGGCGATCACCTTAGTATTTCTTCTGTTTTTCTTGTTGATTAATGCTGGCAAATTATAGAGGTTTTTTTTTTTTTTTTTGTCTTTCTGATGCCTGATTCTGTTTTTTCTCTGTTTAAGGTGCAGCTCCATCCAGAGATGGGAGTTGTGTTTGTGTTGGCGACCCTCCTGTCCTGTGCACCAACAGCAATTCTTGTATATTCGTCCGTGAATTGTTCTGTGAATTATTTTTGTAATTTATGTTTGTAGCATGGCCCAAGCAGAGGGTCACTCCTTTGAGTCTGGTCTGCTTGAGGTTTCTTCCTCAGAGGGCGTTTTTCCTTACCACTGTTGCTCTGGGGGTTGGTAAGTTTAGACCTTACCTGTGTGAAGCGCCTTGAGGCAACTCTGTTGTGATTTGGCGCTATATAAAGGAAAATAAATTGAAATTGTGGGATCATCACAACGACATTCGTGCTATTGCGGGAGTCACAGGCATGCTCGTGTCAGTGCACCTTTAGTGAGTGAAATATAATCTTGCTCATCAAGAGAACAATTTGCTGTTTTCTTAAGGTAATCATTTTTTTCTGCAAATTTGCCGTTGAAAACGGCTCTAACCACTTCCTGAATCACAGAGGAGGCTGCAGCCGAAGCAGTGCGCACGCACATACAAGCTGCATTTTGAGCCATCTAAAAAGGTAATTATTTGTCTTGGTTACATTGTCATGGTTTGATAAAACAGTTGTGTGTTCTTGCCTTCTTGTCTGCAGCTGTTACAGTATGTTTATAACAGATTTAACTTGTTATAATCCTTCAGACAAGCTGCGCTCTGATGCAATCTGCTGATGCCACCACTCGCTCTGTTCACTTCTTACTCCGCTGTACTTTTCTAATGCAGCAAGAAATACTTTAACCTACAGATTATTTAAATACTTTAGGATAAACATTTTAAGGGGACAGCTTTTCTACGCCTTTTACTTCATTCAGTACCAATTAAAATGTCAGCCCTGTAGCCAGGATGTGAATGTGTGTTGTATTTGTATTTTCTATCTGTTTAAAAAACCTATATAGAAATAATGTAGACCCACTAACTGACTTAACAGAAAACATTTGATATGATTATGTGCAGTTGAGAGACACTGAGTTTGAGAGCTTTTAGCCAAGGTGTATGTAAACTTTAGTCTGTAACTGTACTGCAGGTTATACACATACCCTGAGATATCTGAGTAGATGGCCGTGTCTACAAAGTAGGTTGGGAGCAGGTGGCAGATCAGCAGCAGGATGGCCTTGACACCTTCGCCCTGAGCAAACCACAGGTCACACACAGCCGGCACCGCTGCCCAGTACGTCCCCAGGAACGGCACAGCACCAAGGATGGCAGCCAGAGCTTCAGGCAACAAGAGAGGGGTTCAAAGTGCAAGAAAATATCAGCTGAGCCTTGGCAGGTGACTGTGACTAGACTACACGCTGACTCACCAGAAGGAATGAAGACTATGTTGATGCCAAAGATGGTGTGAGTGAGCCAAGTATAGAGGCCGTAGAATCCAGCCATCTTCAGAGAGGCATCGAACACTCCTCTTCAAAAGGACAAAGGTTAAAAAAAAAAAAACAGCCATCAGCAACGTAGGGTACACACATGGATTTTTTTTTTATACTCAACCTATGCACAGACTGATATTTACTGGAGGCCAAACTGCCCAAACCCACCTGTGCATGCACATATTTAACCGAAACAACTCACATTCAACACTTAACAATAACCATAATCCATTTAGTACAACAGAGAGATTAAAATGGGCAGCGCTGTTCTGAGATCACGGGTCTATGACTCAAAACATGTTCACGCTGGTTGTGAAAAGAATGTTATGCACACACGGCCACTTTGTCCACCATGTTTATTTTTAACTAGGCTAGTAACACTGACTAATAAAGGTTAAAGCATATTGCAAGTTGTTTTAAACATTCATATTACAGCCATGGTTGGTACGGTGGATTAGCGGTTAGCACTGTTGCCTCACAGTAAGAAGGTCATGCGATCACTTCCCGGCCTTTCTAATTATGTTTCAATGTATTGCCAAATACTATGCCCATTTTGATTTGTAAGATTCCAATCTAAAGTTGGACTAATTACATTTTGATGGCAGAGGTCAGACAAGAGTGGTTAGACTGATTTGAGCTGATAGGAAGGCACCTATAAATCTAAAGGCAGTATAGCAACAACAGAGCACACCTGATGCCCCGCCCTCCAGCCAAAAACAGGAAGCTGAGGGTGCAGAGAGCACAAGCTCATGAAAACTGGACAATGGAAGATTAATTCAGTTCAATTCAGTTTATTCATGTATAAGTTACCCCAAGGTGTTTAACAAGGGTAAGGTCAAACCTTAAACATCCCCCTTAGCAAGCAAGTGGTAAGGCAGCAGTGGTAAGGGAAAAATTCCCCTGGGCGTTTTTTTTTTATTGTAGGAAGAAACCTCCAGCAGACCAGACACAGATGGGTGACCATCTGCTTTTGCCATACACATAATATAACAAAAACATAAAGAATTCTAATATGTATATGCAAAATAGAGATGATGGAACTAAGGATCCAGGTAGTTCCAAAGTCCAGTGGTCATAGTGGCCCACAATGCATCACAAAAAGTAAGGTTCACAGACCCGTGGGTTTGGATCATTATAATCAACCAACAGTGCAATTGAAGGACCCTGGTAAGGAAGATACCATGTGCTCAGATAGGAGCTTATCAGAGGAACCCTGTGTTGCTCCTCTTCCACAATACCTCTTACAACCATCAGCAACATCAATCTTGCAATTTCTTTGATTTGATAAGGAAAATATTTCCAGGTCTAATAAGGTTTGATTGCTGGTGCAACATTCAATGAAACATTCTGCAGACGCTGTGCTGGATCGTTGTGGTGATGAAAGAGCTGAGCCAGAAGGTGAGACTCTCGATTTACCAGTTGATTTAAGCTGTTATCCTCACCTATGGTCATGAAGTTTGGGTAATGACTGCTAGGATAATTCTACACACTGTAGCTTTAAATGATTTTCCTCACAGAAAACTGAGTTATCCGGAAAAATAAAAAGGAAAATGTCCAGTTGTACCTGACTGTTTTCACCCAGATGACCTTACAGGACAGTGGGAAGGAGATGGTCAAGTGGTCAAAGTGGTTCCTCAGTTCAAATCCCACATCAGACCAGAAAATGACAAAGGGTCCTTTTGCAAAGTCGGTAATCCCTAAACTGCCCCTCTTTGTGCACTGAGTGCCTTGCATGGCAGTACCCTGACATCATGTGTAAATGGGTGAATGTGAGGCATCACCGTGAAGTGCTATGAGCATGAAAGCACTATATAAATGCAGTCCATTTACCATAACTGTGTAAAGTGACGAATGAGATGGATTTAGTGCCACTTCAAGCCCATAATGCGGACACATGCATTTACCTGATGGCCTCTTCGACAGAGTGGCCTATGATGTTAGAGGAGGGTCCAGGCTGAGAGAGAGGTGTCAGGCTGATCACCCATTTGACAGGTTTGTAATATTCTCCACTGGAGCTCAGCAGGTAAAACAGAGTGGTCAGAAAAATCACCTACACAAAAAAACTGTCACTGTATCAATTGCATTAGATCATGAAAGTGCAGCATGATGCCTACAACCTAATGTATTTTTGATTTAGGTGGTTTAAAGCAGTACATATTCATACCAGACTCAGGGCAAAGTTAAGCAGAGCCGTACCGCTGTGGAATAACACAGTAAGCAGAGTGGTCGTCGTGGAGATGAGGAGGCCAACATTCCTACTCATCACCACCCACAGAGACTCCAGGATCTGCAATACAATGAGGTAGCTGTAAACACAGTATCCACAGGACCACTGCACGCCCCTTTTTAAAAAGGGGTGACTTGTAAAACTGTCACTCTTCGTTGTGACCTGAACAGGAGCTGGTGCTGACAATCAGCAAATTTAACCAAATCACATCTGAGATTTGTAAAACTAGAAAAGTGGGAGCTTTCTTGACGATCTTTGTTGAAGTTGGCGCATGAGAACGTTCCGCCTTGTGATCATAAAGCAACAAGCATCTATGTGTCTGTGGCTCGCATATCTCTGAGTGTTTGTGTATTATTTCTTTCCAGTGGTGGGCACAGTTCAGCTAATCTGATAACCGATAATTATCGAAGCTAATGTTTTTGCTAGCTGATTAGCTTTTCAGATAAGTTTTAAAACCATCATCAGACCAATTATCTTCCGATAAATTTAGTTCCAATAACTTTCAGTCCGATAACATTTTTTTTGCTGGTAAAGTGAGCAAAGTCTAAGGGTCAAAAACATTTGTAAACCCTAAAATCAAACATTTTAGTCGGTCTATTATGTGTTTGTGGCAGACTGGCTGCCTGTCACTTGCTGATGACGTCATCATTAAGCGCAAAATGTCATTGCCTGGTCGATGCAGGGAGCATTGTAGGTAGTGTAGTTCAGGTTCACTTTGGACGTTACAGTGAGCGTTATCGTCTGCTCGACACAAAAAACAAAACAGACTAAATTTTATTTCGTTGTGGCTGATAGTATAATTTAAATCTCCAAGACTCGGTGGGGGAGAGGAGCTCTCACAGACAGAGGGACTTTTCTTCACTGTTTAGTCACTGTTTTGGATTTTTTTTTAAAAAGGATGCTTTATGTGGATTATTTCTTCAGATGAATTCTACTGAAACTAACAGGTAAGAATTTATATTTACGACATTTATTCTGCCAATTAATGCATTAATGGACATATTTCAGTTGTTTAAAGGTGATAGAGAGAGGTTGAATGGGGCATTAATCCTTGTTCTGTGATGTGATATGTAGCCCAAAAAAAAATTGGTTGGGTCTGTAATGGCTCAGAACCTTCCTAAAAGGCTCTCTGAAACAGCTATGTTACTATGCTGGGTTTAGAATGCGTCGTTTGCCCTTAATGACGTCGTTTCGGAGCTTATTTGGCAACCTCATTATGAAATGCACGTAGGTGTTGGCGCTGATCGGTTGCCGTTGTTTGATTGGCTGCCCTTGCTCTCACTGAAAAGAAAGCGCAGAGGATCAGCTGTTTTTAACAGCAGATGCGGAGCGGCTCGGAGAAAAAAAAAAAAAAGCATAAAAATGTCTTTGTAAAGCTCAGTGCCATTACCGGCATCACTGGTAGTTGTTGGCGCTCTTTTTTCTTCTGGGCGAGAAGGTTCTTATAAACAGACACACACAGAACACAATGCGCGTGCTCTCCCTTCGCGGTGCCGCGACCGGCTGCTTGATGAGGATGTAAAAAACATGCAAAATTGGACTAAAAAAAATCTGTGAAACTTCATTTGGTTTGTTTTACTTCGGTTACTGTGACTTCCAAAGGTTATGCATTGAAATAAGCAAGCTGCCCTTTGCAGGCTTACTTGCTGTCAGCATAATAATGCACATAGCTAGCTGCTAAGGGGTTAGCTCATTCCCTTTAGAGCAGGGGTAGGCAACCTGTTCCAGAAAGAGCCATGAGGGTGCAGGTTTTCTTTGCAGCCACTGACTCCACCAGGTGATTTCACTGATTAACTGATTCCATCTGCTCAAAGTGATAATCAGTAAAATCACCTGGTGGAGTCAGTGGCTGCAAAGAAAACCTGCACCCTCATGGCTCTTTCTGGAACAGGTTGCCTACCCCTGCTTTAGAGGAACAAACCAGAGCTAACATGCCATTCTAACGTGCAATTCTTACAACAGGAATATAGCGCAACACAAATTTAAAACAAAAGAAAATGTGATACTTACAGGCTGTACAGATTGCTGGGGTTGATTTTGTCGCAAAGTCGGAACTGACCCTCTACTGAGTATTAAATGCCGACTGAAGCCAGCTCGAAATCAATCAATCAATCAATCAATTTTTTTATATAGCGCCAAATCACAACAAACAGTTGCCCCAAGGCGCTTTATATTGTAAGGCAAGGCCATACAATAATTATGTAAAACCCCAACGGTCAAAACGACCCCCTGTGAGCAAGCACTTGGCTACAGTGGGAAGGAAAAACTCCCTTTTAACAGGAAGAAACCTCCAGCAGAACCAGGCTCAGGGAGGGGCAGTCTTCTGCTGGGACTGGTTGGGGCTGAGGGAGAGAACCAGGAAAAAGACATGCTGTGGAGGGGAGCAGAGATCGATCACTAATGATTAAATGCAGAGTGGTGCATACAGAGCAAAAAGAGAAAGAAACAGTGCATCATGGGAACCCCCCAGCAGTCTACGTCTATAGCAGCATAACTAAGGGATGGTTCAGGGTCACCTGATCCAGCCCTAACTATAAGCTTTAGCAAAAAGGAAAGTTTTAAGCCTAATCTTAAAAGTAGAGAGGGTGTCTGTCTCCCTGATCTGAATTGGGAGCTGGTTCCACAGGAGAGGAGCCTGAAAGCTGAAGGCTCTGCATCCCATTCTACTCTTACAAACCCTAGGAACTACAAGTAAGCCTGCAGTCTGAGAGCGAAGCGCTCTATTGGGGTGATATGGTACTACGAGGTCCCTAAGATAAGATGGGACCTGATTATTCAAAACCTTATAAGTAAGAAGAAGAATTTTAAATTCTATTCTAGAATTAACAGGAAGCCAATGAAGAGAGGCCAATATGGGTGAGATATGCTCTCTCCTTCCAGTCCCCGTCAGTACTCTAGCTGCAGCATTTTGAATTAACTGAAGGCTTTTTAGGGAACTTTTAGGACAACCTGATAATAATGAATTACAATAGTCCATCCTAGAGGAAATAAATGCATGAATTAGTTTTTCAGCATCACTCTGAGACAAGACCTTTCTAATTTTAGAGATATTGCGTAAATGCAAAAAAGCAGTCCTACATATTTGTTTAATATGCGCTTTGAATGACATATCCTGATCAAAAATGACTCCAAGATTTCTCACAGTATTACTAGAGGTCAGGGTAATGCCATCCAGAGTAAGGATCTGGTTAGACACCATGTTTCTAAGATTTGTGGGGCCAAGTACAATAACTTCAGTTTTATCTGAGTTTAAAAGCAGGAAATTAGAGGTCATCCATGTCTTTATGTCTGTAAGACAATCCTGCAGTTTAGCTAATTGGTGTGTGTCCTCTGGCTTCATGGATAGATAAAGCTGGGTATCATCTGCGTAACAATGAAAATTTAAGCAATACCGTCTAATAATACTGCCTAAGGGAAGCATATATAAAGTGAATAAAATTGGTCCTAGCACAGAACCTTGTGGAACTCCATAATTAACTTTAGTCTGTGAAGAAGATTCCCCATTTACATGAACAAATTGTAATCTATTAGACAAATATGATTAAAACCACCGCAGCGCAGTGCCTTTAATACCTATGGCATGCTCTAATCTCTGTAATAAAATTTTATGGTCAACAGTATCAAAAGCAGCACTGAGGTCTAACAGAACAAGCACAGAGATGAGTCCACTGTCCGAGGCCATAAGAAGATCATTTGTAACCTTCACTAATGCTGTTTCTGTACTATGAAATTGAGCAAGGTTGGTGATACAGTCCTCCGTGAAATGCGCAGAGCAAAGAAATAGTCGGCGGTTGTATGTCCTGGGGATGCGGCTAAAAATGAATAAAAGCCAGTGATCGTGTACATTACTTTCCGTGGGAAGAATATGGAAAGATCGTAGTTCGCTATGACAGCCTGGGAAGGCACACCTGTAGCTCGCCATTGCTCCTCTTCCAGTGGTAGGAATGGGTGGGCACAACCTTATGAATAATTAATTTCGAAGGGGCGTGTGTGAGTGTGTGTGTGTGTGGGGGGGGGGGGGGGGGGGGGCTATTGGTGAAAATGTTTCCCTCAAACACGAATTGGCCTATTTTCTGGCGGCAATTCAAAAAAGGAGAATTACTTGAAACAGAGGTTCTGAAACTTGCTGGCACTTCGTGTGTTTTCCCCACAGCGGGGAGACTCTGAAGTAACACCAAAAACATGAAAAAGATGATTTTGATTCTCTATCCCCTTTAAGCTGCAGGGTTCAAAGCGTGTGAAAAAAGCAGCAGCTTTTTAGTTCATAAATGACGGCGTATATACAGTGGGGAAAATACGTATTTGACCCCGTCAGTTTTGCAGGTTTTCCCACCTACGAAGAATGGAAAGGTCTGTAATTTTTATCGTAGGTACACTTCAACTGTGAGAGACAGAAACTAAAAAAAATAAAAAAATCCAGGAAATCACACTGTATGATTTTTAAATAATTAATTTGCATTTTATTGCAAAAGTAAGTATTTGACCCCCTAGAAAAACAGAGCACAGTACAGAAACATTTGTCTGCCATTACAGAGGTCAGATGTTTCCTGTAGTTCTTGACCAAGTTTTCACACACTGCAACAGGGATTTTGGTCCACTCCACCATACAGATCTTCTCCAAATCTTTCAGGTTTGGAGTTTCAGCTCCCTCCAAAGATTTTCTATTGAGTTCATGTCTGGACTGGCCAGGCCACTCCAGGACCTTGAAATGCTTCTTACGGAGCCCCTCCTTAGTTGCCCTGGCTGTGTGTTTGGGGTCATTGTCATGCTGGAAGACCCAGCCATGACCCATCTTCAATGCCTTTTACTGAGGGAAGGAGGTTGTTTGCCAAAATCTTGCAATACATGACTCCATCCATCCTCTCTTCAATATGGTGCAGTCGTCCTGTCCCCTTTGCAGAAGAGCACCCCCAGAGTATGATGTTTCCACCCCCATGCTTCACGGATGGGACGGTGTTCTTGGGGTTGTTCTCATCCTCTAAACATGGTAAGTGGAGTTGATTCCAAAAAGCTGTATTCTGGTCTCATCTGACCACATGACCTTCTCCCATGCCTCCTCTGGATCATCCAGATGGTCACTGGTGAACTTCAAATGGGCCTGCACATGTGCTGGCTTGAGCAGGGGGACCTTGCTGCCCTGCAGGATTTTAAACCATGACAGCATCATGTGTTACTAATGTAATCTTTGTTGTCCCAGCTCTCTTCAGGTCATTGACCAGGTCCTCCTGTGTAGTTCTGAGCTTTCTCAGAATCATCCTTACCCCACAAAGTGTTGGGGTTTGGTCTGTGGCTAGGGTTTTTTTTAGTTGTCCCTGTGTCTTACATCTCTGATCTGATGTCCTGTTCCCTCATCACTCATTTCTTTCTGTGAGTCCTTGTGTCATGTCTGTTTCACCTCTGGTTTGCGCGCCAGTGCATGTAGAACTGTGCTACACGTCCCTTTTCCACTCTGTCACTGTGAGTGTGGTGGGCATGGACATCTTCCTCTGTCTTTCTGTCACGTCTGGTCTGTTTCCTGTGTGCACCTTAGTCTGTCATCTGTGGGTGTGTGTGATGTTATTTGGATGAATGCGCTGCTGTTTTATCATTGTGTATGCATGCTTGTCTTTTGTTCTGTCTGCCAGTGGTCTGTGTGTCTGCTTTCAGGTGTACTCTTTTCTTATTCAGTTTTAGTGTTGTCTAGTGTTTATGTCTCATTATGTTCATTTTCATTACACTGCATTTCCCTTATGTAGGTTTTTTCCTGTGTGCATTTTTATGAGGTTTGGTCATCTTCATGTTTGGTTCTTAATCTCTGCTGCACTCTGGTGTTCTCTTTTGTTACTACATGTTCTGCCATGTAATCAGCACACTCGTGTTCAATCAGTGCAGCTGGTTATTTAAGGTCACAGTTTGGGGTTGGTCTTTGGAGGTCCATTGTCGTGGGTGTTGTGTCGAGCAGTCTTGTTCTCCTGTGTCTTCCAGTGCTCCTGTTTCAGTGAGTAGTTAGTTTTGGATTTTTTGTACTGACTGAGTTCTGGGTTTTTGTATTCCCCTTTGTTGTTGGTTGTCCTAAGAGTTTTTCCCCTCACTTCCTCACATACCAGATTTCCCTCGCCCTTTCTGGGTTGAGTTTGTATTTTTGTTGAACTCCAGTCCTCACCTTTCTGTATTTTTTTGGGTAACCTTCACTTCAATGAATATTGACTGTTTTAGTTCAGACCTCTTCTCCTCTGGATGGAGCGCTTTGTTAATAAAACACTGTTCTTGGAATTTACCTTTTGTGTCCTTGCTGTCCTGTATATTGAGGTTTGATTTTTGATTAGTTCCTTGTTCCCACATCATAACAGAATGGACCTCCCAAAACAAAACCTCGCAGGCAGACCCCTGAATTTGGTGACCTTTACTGGGTTTGGTGAACAATTCCATCTCTGTTTCAATTCTTTTAAATCTTGTCACTCTCCTAGGAAAAGGAAGAAGTTTTTGAATATGGCATGGGATGTGGTGGATGCCTACCTATGGGCTTTTGACCTTTTTCCTTAACTTTTTTCTTTAGAAGAACTACTTGAGCAGGACAACCCCCCAGTTTGGGCACGTGACCCCGTGGGGTATTTCAGGTCTCATAAACTTGATTGTTGGAATCCTGACACTGTTGTAGCTGTTGGCCACACCCTCCAGGAGTCTCAGTCTTGTTCGAATCATGAAACCTGTTACTCTGCCATTCACCTCGGCCATGCCTACTGCACCTCCAGAACCATCCTCTGTTCCGGAGGCAGCTGATTTGCACAGCTTCATTGCTTCCACTCAGTTTTTTGTCTTCTGTTCAAGGTCAGGCTGAAACAACACTGCTCTGCATTCCCTCGTTACCACAATTAGTAAACTGTTGACTAAACTGCAGTCATCAGCCGTTTATGACAATCTGGTTTCCAGAAAAATAAATAAATAAATAAAAAAAATCAAAATCAATTTTATTTATATAGCGCCAATTCACAACAAACAGTTGCCCCAAGGCGCTTTATATTGTAAGGCAAAGCCATACAATAATTACGGAAAAACCCCAACGGTCAAAACGACCCCCTGTGAGCAAGCACTTGGCGACAGTGGGAAGGAAAAACTCCCTTTTAACAGGAAGAAACCTCCAGCAGAACCAGGCTCAGGGAGGGGCAGTCTTCTGCTGGGACTGGTTGGGGCTGAGGGAGAGAACCAGGACAATTGCTTTCTCAGCTCTGAGACATTCCCTTAGTAGTTTGCATACGGTCATCGCCCTTCCCCCAGACAGTCCTCAGGCTGGCGTTCCAGCTTCCGGATCAGACTCTGGGAGTGTAGTCCTGTCCTCACAGCCCAGGTCCCAGCTTCCTCTGCCTCCCATTGCATCAGCTGGTGTGTCATGCTCTCCGTCGGCACCGGACGCCAACTGTGGCTCAGGAGGGGCCCGGAGGAGAAAGAACAAACGCCGGACCTCTGTCTGCAGTGGAGAAATTCAGCCGGCAGCAACAGAAGCAGCCAACTATCCGCTGAAGCCAGCACCAGGGCAAACCCAGGAGAAGCCCAGTTCTCCTGCAGAGCCAGGTCCGGCCTACGGGGTAGGGGAAACTCTTAATGGCTGTACTTTATTTCACAGGTCTGTCAAAGAACCCAGCAGACCAGACGAGGAAGCGGGGAGCACTCTTGCCAGCTTCGTCGATGTCATGGAGGGGAATCCCGTCCCAGCCCCTGGTGATGTCATGGAGGAGCGAGCCGTTTTCTCTCCAGAGCTCTTCACTGGCCAAGCTAACTGTATCTCCATGGAGCGTTCACACCCGTGTGCCTGGCAGAGTCTGTTTACAAGAAACAGACTTAGTATCCTCTAAACAAGACTGTTGTGAGCATGTTGTGTCTTGTGACGGTGACCAATCCTTTGCTAATGACAGTTATGAGTATTATAATGGTTCCTCTAAACAAGACTGTTGTGATCCTGATGGGACTAGTGACGGTGACCAATCCTGTGCTAATGACTATTATGAGGATCACAGTGGTAATCATTCTGAATCCAGTTCACTGCAGAGTTCTCACCAAGAACCACATTTGGAAATTCAGGTTCAAACTGATGGGTCTGATAGTCCTCAGGGTCCTGCTTGTACCAGCCCACATTTTGATCAATACATTGATAGTGCCAGTCCACATTTCGATCAATATATTGATTCTTGTGACCAGAGAGAACCAAGTACTCCTACTCACCTTGAACCCAGCCTGGAGCACTTTAGCTCATGCGCTGGCTTAAGTGTATCTCTTGAGAAGGACAGATTAAATTCAGCATTGATACCAAGCACAAGCCTTCCAAACCAAGATAGCAGTGGTACCATTTTATCATATAATGGTCAATGCTGTGATGTCGTGGACAGTAATGAGCAAAGACTTAATGGTCATAAAGATGCCTCTGTACAATCCCAACTTCATAGGGATCAGTTTCTGAATGATGAATGTGTAACCTCAGAGACTTGAAGCAGCTATTCCCCCAGACCCTGAAGATGCTAGTCTTGGAGCCAGTCAGTGTATGGCTGGAAATGGCAATGATAAAGAAGGTGTTTGTGCTCATGAAGGTATACTGCTGCACAGTTTTGTTGAACACAAGCGCACACTTGCTGTGACTTCAGACCCCATTGTGGACTCTGAAGAGTCATACGGTTCATCTGTTGCTTCCACCATGGACCTAGGAAGGTCACATGGTTCACAGTCATCTCCACCAGGGACATAGGAGAGTGTCATGGTTCTGCAGATATCTCCACAATGGATCCAGGAAGATTGCATAGTTCTTCTGTCAATTCCAGTGTGGACCCTGGAGGGTCACACAGCTCTAACTCCAGCATGGCCTTCAGCCGGCCAACAGGTCATTCTCCATTTGTAGTAACTAACTCCTGTCGGCTGAAGAGCCGCTCTCCTTTGTCCTCGAGGGACTCCAGTCGGCCTTCCCTGTTAGCAAGCTCTGGCCGACCTCCTTTGTCATCAAGGGAATTCAGTCGGCCTCCACTGATCTCCGACTGCCAGCTGCCAGTCCATGCCTTTGGCAGAGGCCACCCGATAAACCCTATGTTACATGGTCATTTTGTTAATCCCGGTCCCCCAACTTTCAAGCCCTGGCTGGGGGTGTTCCAGCCACTTTGCCAGCGCCCGTTTCCAACAGTGGTTGGCCAGTGAACTCTGTTTTTTCTGGTTCCTTTGCTAATCCAGGCCTCTGGGCTTTTACGCCCTGGTTGAGGGGTGTTTCCTCCTTTTTTCCTGCCCCCGCCTCCCACCCATAGGGTTTGTTTGGGGTTTGTTGTGTGTTTTTTGTTTGGTTCTTTGTTCCTTGTTCCCACATTTGTTCTGTTTCCCTGTTTTCCTTTGTTCTAGTTTTGTCATTTTTTGGGGGGGGGGGGGGGGGTGTTTTTGGGGCTGTCAGGGGCCGGCCCTTGGGGGAGGGGTGCTGTCGGGGTTTGGTCTGTGGCTAGGGTTTTTTTAGTTGTCCCTGTATCTTACACCTCTGATCTGATGTCTTGTTCCCTCATCACTCATGTCTCTCTGTGAGTCCTTGTGTCATGTCTGTTTCACCTCTGGTTTGC
This sequence comes from Thalassophryne amazonica, assembly GCF_902500255.1. Classification (NCBI taxonomy): domain Eukaryota; kingdom Metazoa; phylum Chordata; class Actinopteri; order Batrachoidiformes; family Batrachoididae; genus Thalassophryne; species Thalassophryne amazonica. The sequence continues at coordinate 84,598,777 of NC_047109.1, read as the reverse complement.
ACGCCATTGCATGTAGAACTGTGCTACACGTCCCTTTTCCACTCTGTCACTGTGAGTGTGGTGGGCATGGACGTTTTCCTCTGTCTTTGTCACATCTGGTCTGTTTCCTGTGTGCACCTTAGTCTGTCATCTGTGGGTGTGTGATGTTATTTGGATGAATGCGCTGCTGTTTTATTATTGTGTGCATGCTTGTCTTTTGTTCCGTCTGCCAGTGGTCTGTGTGCCTGCTTTCAGGTGTACTCTTTTCTTATTCAGTTTTAGTGTAATCTAGTCTTTATGTCTCATTATGTTCATTTTCATCACTTTGCATTTCCCTTATGTAGGTTTTTTCCTGTGTGCATTTTCATGAGGTTTGGTCATCTTCATGTTTGGTTGTTTCTTAATCTCTGCTGCACTCTGGTGTTCTCTTTTGTTACTACATGTTCTGCCATGTAATCAGCACACTCGTGTTCAATCAGTGCAGCTGGTTATTTAAGGTCACAGTTTGGGGTTGGTCTTTGGAGGTCCATTGTCGTGGGTGTTGTGTCGAGCAGTCTTGTTCTCCTGTGTCTTCCAGTGCTCCTGTTTCAGTGAGTAGTTAGTTTTGGATTTTTTGTACTGACTGAGTTCTGGGTTTTTGTATTCCCCTTTGTTGTTGGTTGTCTTAAGCGTTTTTCCTCACTTCCTCCCGTCCCAGATTTCCCTCGCCCTTTCTGGGTTGAGTTTGTATTTTCGTTTAACTCCAGTCCTCACCTTTCTGTATTTTTTTGGGTAACCTTCACTTCAATGAATATTGACTGTGTTTGTTCAGACCTCATCTCCTCTGGATGGAGCGCTTTGTTAATAAAACACTGTTTTTGGAATTTACCTTTTGTGTCCTTGCTGTCCTGTATATTGAGGTTTGATTTTTGATTAGTTCCTTGTTCCCACATCATAACAAAGTGAGAACTTGCATGGAATCCCAGACCGAGGGAGATTGACAGTCATCTTGTGTTTCTTCCACTTTCTAATAAATAATCATAACAGTTGTTGTCTTCTACCAAGCTGCTTGCCTGTTGTCCTGTAGTCCATCCCAGCCTTGTGCAGGTCTACAGTTTTGTCCCTGGTGTCCTTAGACAGCTCTTTGGTCTTGGCTATGGTGGACAGGTTGGAGTGTGATTGAGTGTGTGAACAGGTGTCTTTTATACAGGTAACAAGTTCAACCAGGTGTAATTAATACAGGAAAAGAGTGCAAAAAGGAGGGCTTCTTAAAGAAAAATTAAAGATTTGTGAGAGCCAGAATTCTTGCTGGCTTCTAGGGCGTCAAATACTTATTTTATGCAATACAATGCAAATTAATTATTTAAAAATCATACAATGTGATTTTATGGAATTTTTTTTTTTTTTTAGATTCTGTCTCTCACGGTTGAAGTGTACCTACGATAAAAATTACAGACCTCTCCATTCTTTGTAGGTGGGAAAACCTGCAAAACTGACAGGGGGTCAAATACCTATTTTCCCCACTGTAATACCAAGATAAACTGTGACTTTTAATACTGTGTTTTACTGCTTTTGAAAGACGATGACAGTGTTGGGGTTTTATTTTTTATTCATTCATTTTTCGTGCGTTCTTATGCATTTGTGGTCCTTGAATTTAACCAGCAGTCCCTGCTGCTCTTAAAGTGAAACTGGTTTATCAGAAGCCAACAGTGTAATCTGATGTGGCCGCGTACAAATCAATACTAAAAGTTATTGGTTATCTGTAATAAAGATAAATTTTTCTAGCAGTTTATCGGTTTAGCGTCATAAAACATAACTTTTCAGTTATCAAATTAATTGAAGCTAACTTTTTGGTTAGCTGTGCCCACCACTGTTTATTTCTTTAATTTATTTCTTCCGTCTCTCCCCCACGAACACGTTAGAGATAGGCATCTGTTTAAGGCTCATCTTTGTCTATGAATGTTCCGCATTGTGCCAATAATGATGACTTCAAAATAAAGGTTTTGAAAATGAATCCCAAAAATTTTCATAACGAAGGATGCACATCATCATGCGATGTGCAAGCCATATCCCAAAGCTGAGGCCGATCTGACAAGCAGTCAGAGAGATATTAAACACCCTTGAAGGGTTTCAGATGTTCATTCTTCCTCAGAGAAACAACAGTTCAAAGAAATCATTGAGTGCCCAATATTGGCATGACATTCATGTTCATGGTAAGTGTATGTAAACATCCGACTGCAACTGTATCTAGGGACACTTGAATTGCCAAATGTCCCACTGAGCCTTCTGCTTCATTCAAAGACAAAGTAGCAAAGTAGTTTATCCAAAAACACCAGATAAGTATTAAACAAATGCAAACTTACAGAGAGCAGAGTCTCAATATTTTCTTGTAAAAACGAGGCAATGTCCTTCCAGTCCAGAATGTCCACCAGCCAACTGCTATGTCTGTGAAGCAAAATCTTCTGACTACGGTGGCGTCCAGAGTGGGTCACATTCTGGAATATGCATATATAAACACATTATAACAGCACTGAGAAACACTTGCATGTGGATTTACCCAATTTTCACCTGACTACCTTAACAAACCAGGAGTGGTACAATCTGTCCCAAAGCTCCAAAACCTGTTTCTCAATAACTGCTGTTTGGTTCACCTTGTCTCCTAATATCTTATGGAGCTGTGAGCACACAAAAAAAGAACATAGATTCATTGTACAAAATGCTGGTGTAGCTGCAGTCTTCTGTTTTCATTCCATTATTCTGCACATTTAAATTTACAGGTATAATCTTCTTACTTTATATGTTATCCATTCTCGACCATGCTGGTAGACGTTAGTCGCAGCTGAATTCAGAGCCTTCTGGACCACGCGGGCCTCTGGAAGCCAGCTAGCGGAAGGCAATGTTTTGGATTTTTTTTTTTTTTTAAGTGGAACAAGTGAAGTGAGTTAGTAAAGGAGGACTTACAAATCTGAGGCAAATACAAAGAGAGATTAAAGTGTCATACTTTGCCCATTCTGGGTGGTTAGACAGAGTCTCATTGATGAGGTTGCTGGTTACATCAACTATGTGAACGCTTTCGTGATGAACCTGGGGGTGGTAATCAACAACAATCATAAAGATATGATGGTGAGCCAGTAGCGAGAAACATAAATGCCAGTGGAATCAAAATACAGGACATTAATACAAAGAGGACCCAGTGTACCATTGCAGTTAGCAGCAGAGCCACGAGCAGCGTCCCTGTGACCAGGAGGAAGATGATGAAGATGCTGATGATTTTATCTAGCGATCGCTCCAACCACATGATCATCTGGATGAAGGAGATGGGCAGAAGTGAAGGAAGGGATGACAGAGGTGGGGGACAGAAAGACACAACAGAAAGTATTAGATATGAGGTATTTAGAAGATCGAGAACTAAAGAGCAGTTGGACAAACGGAGAAACCAGTGTTCGTCACATAAGAGGAAGCCATTTTGAATCTAACTCAGACCCAAACAAGTTTGTTGATTCACTCCAATGATCGGCACAATATCTGCAAACATGCATGCACAATCAAATCAGCATTTCATTATGGAAACATGCATGTGGGAGAAAAAAGTTAAGATTGCTTCTGTGCTGTGATCAGGTCCACTGTTTTCCAACTTAATTGTGCAGAGAGATTTTGCAGTTACAAACACAGGTTTCTCAAAGCACCAAAACTGAATCAGCCCGCTAAAGACCAGCTTCTAAACATCTCATCTGTGTGCTACACATATCACAAAAGCCACACAATTAATTCAAGTTACTGAAATTAATTAGTGCCATGGTACTCAAGCTGATGAAGAGATTTGGATCCTGGAAGGATGGTTTCATTAATGGTCACATGGTACAACAGCTTGTTAGTGTCTTGCTCGAATTTCAACTACACAATAATAAACAGAATACCAACAATCATTCAAATTATTTAGTTTATCGAGAGAAAATAAAAGACCCATTTTAATAAGCAGTTAGCAATGTAAGATATTTTTAATCAAGCATTTAAAGAATGGTAAAGATTTTCTGTTTGAGAGAATCAAATAACATCTGTTGCATAACTGTTATATAAAATACTATTATTTTAGGATTTTGAACTATTTGATAAAAAAAAAAAACAGGCAAGATAAGAAGAATGGTTCTTCATTTTCTCACACTGTGTGGATGAATGACATACAAAAAGGAAAATAATTGACAGTCACAGCCTGAACAATCAGAAAAACATTAGCCTAAACTCTAGTTAATCTTTCCAACAACAGTATGAAATTAAGGAGACTTTGAAAAGGTACCCTTTTCCCACAGGAAAATTAAAACTGTAGTTTTTTTTCCATGTCTGTGAGAACAACAGACTTAATTTTAGTTAATATACAGGTCACATTAGGCAACACCTCTAACAAACGGGCACCTTTGAGCTTCAGAAACCTTTCAGTGTTTCAAAACATCATATGCACAGCTGTTAGAAACATCTGATGTGTCACTTTCAAAGGTTTTTATTACTATTATTATTATTATTATTACTGCTGAAGGGCCTAACATGAGCTTAATGTCACTCAAGATGTCAATGGGTCTTTATGCAAAATATATTTCTGCTATACAGCTTGATCCTAATAACCATCTACAATAACACTCTGCCTTTTGTTAAAAGGTTCAATGTCACCAAAGGTCCCTATAAGTACTTATCCTCAGTTCTGTATCCCTCTGTTCTTCTGTGAGAAAACTACAACCCCTGGCAAAAATTATGGAATCACCGGCCTCAGAGGATGTTCATTCAGTTGTTTAATTTTGTAGAAAAAAAAGCAGATCACAGACATGACACAAAACTAAAGTCATTTCAAATGGCAACTTTCTGGCTTTAAGAAACACTATAAGAAATCAAGAAAAAAAGATTGTGGCAGTCAGTAACGGTTACTTTTTTAGACCAAGCAGAGGAAAAAAATATGGAATCACTGAATTCTGGGGAAAAAATTATGGAATCACCCTGTAAATTTTCATCCCCAAATTAACACCTGCATCAAATCAGATCTGCTCATTGACACTGACCCTATGCCATGACATTGATCCTATGTGTCTTTTTGCAAGGAATGTTTTTGCAGTTTTTGCTCTATGGCAAGATGCATTATCATCTTGAAAAATGATTTCATCATCCCCAAACATCCTTTCAATTGTCCAAAATATCAACATAAACTTGTGCATTTATTGATGATGTAATGACAGCCATCTCCCCAGTGTCTTTACCTGACATGCAGCCCCATATCATCAATGACTGTGGAAATTTACATGTTCTCTTCAGGCAGTCATCTTTATAAATCTCATTGGAAAGGCACCAAACAAAAGTTCCAGCATCATCACCTTGCCCAATGCAGATTCGAGATTCATCACTGAATATGACTTTCATCCAGTCATCCACAGTCCACAACTGCTTTTCCTTAGCCCATTGTAACCTTGTTTTTTTCTGTTTAGGTGTTAATGATGCCTTTCGTTTAGCTTTTCTGTATGTAAATCCCATTTCCTTTAGGTGGTTTCTTACAGTTCGGTCACAGACGTTGACTCCAGTTTCCTCCCATTCGTTCCTCATTTGTTTTGTTGTACATTTTTCGATTTTTGAGACATATTGCTTTAAGTTTTCTGTCTTGACGCTTTGATGTCTTCCTTGGTCTACCAGTATGTTTGCCTTTAACAACCTTCCCATGTTGTTTGTATTTGGTCCAGAGTTTAGACACAGCTGACATTGAACAACCAACATCTTTTGCAACATTGCGTGATGATTTACTCTCTTTTAAGAGTTTGATAATCCTCTCCTTTGTTTCAATTGACATCTCTCGTGTTGGAGCCATGATTCATGTCAGTCCACTTGGTGCAACAGCTCTCCAAGGTGTGTTCACTCCTTTTTAGATGCAGACTAACGAGCAGATCTGATATGATGCAGGTGTTAGTTTTGGGGATGAAAATTTACAGGGTGATTCCATAATTTTTTCCTCAAAATTGAGTGATTCCATATTTTTTTCCTCTGCTTGGTCTAAAAAAGTAACTGTTACTGACTGCCACAATCTTTTTTTCTTGATTTCTTATAGTGTTTCTTAAAGCCAGAAAGTTGCCATTTGAAATGACTTTAGTTTTGTGTCATGTCTGTGATCTGCTTTTTTTTCTACAAAATTAAACAACTGAATGAACATCCTCCAAGGCCGGTGATTCCATAATTTTTGCCAGGGGTTGTATGAGCAGTGTGTTCCGAAATATCACACTGTGGACTTGTACCAGGTCGTCTTATGTTACCAGCATAGGTCAAAGGTGTGCAAGCCAACAAGTGAAACACTAGTCAGATGCTATGAGGTAATAACTTATTCATAAAAGGGAAAACTGAAGAGTCTACATTAACAAGGTTTTTACTTGAACTGCAAGGAAAGGAATGTGGACTACAAAGATAAAAGAAGACATTAAAAAAAACACACACACACTTTACCTCAACTGTGGATGTAACCAATGAATAATAACCCAGGAATCTCTGTGTGCCACAATATGATACATTTCCATTCATTAAAAAAAAAAAAAAAACTACATTTTGCATGGGATTTCATATTCTGAAGAGGTGGCTCTGTGGGATCAGCACGGCCCATACACAGACAAGGGTTCAGTTCCAGATGTGTCTGGTCCAGGTGTCTTGTGTCCTTGGACAAGACACATCATCTCCATTGTCCCAGTCCACCCCAACTCATTAAGTCTCAGCCACTTCACTCTACACACTGACTATGGACCTCATCACCCGGAATGGGTTTACAGTCTGGGATCTCTCGTCAGACCTGTTTGGATTTGACTGTTTGAAAGTGGGCACTCAGGTCAGGGAAGCATGGGAGTGGATCCCACATGGTTCTGAACCAAGCAGTAGCATTAGCTCTTTCACCTCTGCTTTTGGACCAGCCTCCTCCTTATGATAAGCCGGCCCCTGAAAAGATTATGGTTTGCTGGACATATTTGTTTGGCAATACAGACATCTTTGCAGGAGAATGACAGTCTTTAGGCTCCTGCTACTTCCTGGCGTAGGCTAGTAACTCAAAGTGCTGCGACAGCCTGCGAACGGCATCTGCGAGGAAATAGGGCACTGCAGTCTCATTTGAACCCCTCCGTGATATTACAAGATTTGACCACTTCCGGAGACAGTCTGCCATTGCGCAACATAAACACAGCAACACTTCACACGGAAAAAAATGGTGCACTGTTTTGTTTTCGGCTGCAATCACCGAAGCACTCGCGAAAAGTGCAGTTTGTTTGAGCTCTGGGTCATAAACAAACCGCAACGCGTCCAGTTTCCACCGCATCTTCACTTTGTCTTTGCATTTTGGCTTTGTTTGCCATGTAATTTGTCCAAAAACACAGAGACAGTCTCATGTTTCTGATGGGGACAGACGAGGGCTGTGCCTGGATGTAGGACTATTGTTTCATATTTTAACCTTTTAGCGCCCACCCTCAAATGAGACTGCGCTGCCCAATTCGCGCAGTTTGGCGCAAAGTTCGCAGCCATTCACTATTTCCTCACATCAGTCGCGGGGTGGTGCCCACTCATCACTTGATTTCTAAACAAAAATAAAATAAAAATCGCTGCAATGAACTCCCACCCCAAATCATCAGGCGGGCACCTCGTACCCCTCACCATGTAGTCTCTGCGACTCAGAACATGCGCACTGCGCAAAATGTGAGACAACTTGACACACACTTTTCTTTTTATATGATAGGAGAGTAACAGCACTTCTGGAAACAACTGAACACTCCAGCAGCCTCCACCCATCCCGCTCTACAGCCTGCTGGGACCCACCCAACGTGCACGCACGCACACGCTGGGCTGGATGTACAAGCTGCACGAACCAGATTTATTGTGTCTATTTATTTATTATTCTGAGGACAGATGTGGATTTAAGTTTAAAGCTTCTGGTCGGTGCACACTCGACATGCAAGCGCAGACAGCATGCTGCACATCACCTGTGAGACAGGACTACATTAGCACTCTGCCTTTGTTTTTTTTTCCATTATATTTTTTTAATCGGAGCACTTCCAGAGGATCACAGACCCTGCGTGCACATGGAGCGGCACGTTGTGCGCATCACAGTGCACAGCCAGTGGATGATTGTGTGGTCATTTGTAGGAGGAGAGGACAGTCACCAGCTGGGACAATAATATTGTGTTTTTAATTATTATTTTATGTTATTTTATTATGTATTTTACTTTATTTTATTATTATTTTCAGTGTTTTTTTGGCCAAAAGTCAGGGGAATTTTCACAGCCTCTTTCACATAATAATAACTATGTAACAGTCCACACTCATTCTGAGTACTGTGTGCACAATTGTGTCATACTGTCAGCCACGCCAGTGGTGCTAAACATCTGTGAGAGTGCCGTATAGCATTTGCACACAAATCCTTGTGCCTGCAAAGGGTGCGTCAGTGCCGCTTGCCTTTCATGTGTGCTGTGCGCCATGTCATTGTCCCTTGCATGGTACATGTGTGGACTGCTCAAGATTTATGGCTGTAATTTTTGCTGCCACTTCAGATGGCATTCAGCGGACAGTTGGCCACTAAGTGTGCACGTGTCGGGAGGACCAATACAGTCAGATTCCATAATAGAAAGTTATCGCCTGTTTTCGCACAATGTTGCGTCTCTCCCTCCTCTCCACTAGTAGTGTGTCAGTGAGGTACTAGCCTTACTGTATGGTTGTGAGACTTGGAGGCTAACCAGTGGTGTCTTGGAACTAGGTCTTTTTTTAAGAGGCTCCTTGGGTACCACTGGAATGACTTTGTGTCAAACAAGCAGTCATTCAGGGAGACTCAGGTAAGGAGCATCACTGTTTCACCTAGCTATGGCAGAAAGCTGGCTACTTTTGATAAGTGGGGACAGACTGGATGACTGTCTGGGTGGTTACTATCCATAACCTGGGTCAGTTGCGTGGTGTGGTGGATGTGACAATGCACGGCACTGACTCCCACCCCCCCAAAAAATCATAGGCAATAGAAGCAAGAAGCTGGAGAGCACAGAGGACAAACAGGATGAAAGGGTGATGACAGTGGATGGGTAAAGCGCCAGTCCAATCTACTATGAGGTGCGCGCACACAAACATACATATAGCTTATGGTCTTCCCCCACCCCCACTTTTCATCACACACACTTTGGGTCAGTCTTTCTCTCAGCACACTGTTCCTCCGAAACATTACCTGCTTGTTAAGCCAATGCCAGAGCTTGGGGAGGAGACAAAGAAACATTTGGAAGTTATTATTGGAAAGATCATTGCAGCAATCACAACATGTACCCGTGCGACAAGAACAGAACCAGTGTTCAGTTTCAGGCAAAGTGGAAACAGGCAGGATTTAACAGAGTACGGCCTAGCCACATTCTGCAGTGCAACTCTGATGACACATGCTAAACATAATTACATCCCAAAACAATCAAGAAAAAGATGACTCTGGTGCCAGCAATTAATCAATCAATCAATCAATTTTTTTATATAGCGCCAAATCACAACAAACAGTTGCCCCAAGGCGCTTTATATTGTAAGGCAAGGCCATACAATAATTATGTAAAACCCCAACGGTCAAAACGACGCCCTGTGAGCAAGCACTTGGCTACAGTGGGAAGGAAAAACTCCCTTTTAACAGGAAGAAACCTCCAGCAGAACCAGGCTCAGGGAGGGGCAGTCTTCTGCTGGGACTGGTTGGGGCTGAGGGAGAGAACCAGGAAAAAGACATGCTGTGGAGGGGAGCAGAGATCGATCACTAATGATTAAATGCAGAGTGGTGCATACAGAGCAAAAAGAGAAAGAAACAGTGCATCATGGGAACCCCCCAGCAGTCTACGTCTATAGCAGCATAACTAAGGGATGGTTCAGGGTCACCTGATCCAGCCCTAACTATAAGCTTTAGCAAAAAGGAAAGTTTTAAGCCTAATCTTAAAAGTAGAGAGGGTGTCTGTCTCCCTGATCTGAATTGGGAGCTGGTTCCACAGGAGAGGAGCCTGAAAGCTGAAGGCTCTGCCTCCCATTCTACTCTTACAAACCCTAGGAACTACAAGTAAGCCTGCAGTCTGAGAGCGAAGCGCTCTATTGGGGTGATATGGTACTACGAGGTCCCTAAGATAAGATGGGACCTGATTATTCAAAACCTTATAAGTAAGAAGAAGAATTTTAAATTCTATTCTAGAATTAACAGGAAGCCAATGAAGAGAGGCCAATATGGGTGAGATATGCTCTCTCCTTCTAGTCCCCGTCAGTACTCTAGCTGCAGCATTTTGAATTAACTGAAGGCTTTTTAGGGAACTTTTAGGACAACCTGATAATAATGAATTACAATTAGGATATTACCGTTAATACATCAAACAAATAAACATTTGGACGCAAAATATATGCCGTTAACAGAGAAATCTGATTCATGGTGACACGAGGTCCATCAGCTCAGCTACAGTTTACTGTACTTTGGCTAAGAGAAAATATGTCCATTTTTGTGTCACATAACTCCACAATGAATCATTTCAGGACTCAATTTAGCATTTAGCAAGGTAGTTTTTATGTAGATATAGAATGGTTGTACTTTGAGGATGTTTACATTTACTGTGAAGGTTAGAGCACCACTGTGAGACTAATGATTGTAAAGCCTGGGTCCCACCGAATGATGAAGGATGAATAATGAGCCACGCAGCATGTTTTCTTTGCTACGAGAGGGTTACGTGACAGATGAAAACGCGGGTCATTCTTCAAATAATTGCTGACACACCCATGCGTGGCTCATTATTCATGGCTTATTATTCAGTGGAACCCAGGCTTAAATTAACAGTAATAGCAGCAGGACCACTGCTAGCCATTTGGATGCCCTAAGCTAAATTGCTTTTTGCTGCACCCCCCACCAAATAAATAAATAAATACATACATACAGTCAATAAAAATCTACAAAGACATTTTCCTTACATATTCATTTACGTGAGTGTGTATGTGTCTTATGCCAAATCCTTATAAGATGTGCTGTGGCATCCAATAGCAAACAGGAGAAGCTGAAATACAGTGCATCCAGAAAGCATTCACAGCACTTCACTTTTTCCACATTTTGTTGTTACAGCCTTGTTCCAAAATGCATGAAATTATTTTTTTTTCCCCTCAAACGTCTACACACAATACCCCATAATGACAATGTTAAAGAAGTTTGAGATTTTTTGCAAATAAATTAAAGATAAACTAGCACATTGCCTGTGAGGATCCACAGGCTCTAGATTGGGTAGTGTTTATAAAATAGGTAGCTGACATTTTTTAAAGGTGGTAATAAATTATGCAATTTCTACAATGATTTTAACTAAAAGTGCAGGAAATTAAAATGAGAAACTTTTGTGAAAAATTCTATTTATTTGGCACATTTAGATGATGTCATGTTTTACAAATGGCAAGGTTGAGATATTTCTTTTGGTCAGACCTTTCTAGTTACCAGGGACTGATTAATGGTTATCAACATCCATTGTTCACTGTTGTTACCTAATATCTCTAATTTCTCCAAAAATATTAGTCCTATCAACTTTCCATTTTCGCAGGGTTCATCTTTGACCCAAAATACATAAGCATACCAAACGGCAAAACAGGATCTGTCTTAATGTTTGTTATGTTGTCAGATTCTGCAGTGAAGCAGTTTAGCCATTTGTTTTTTGTTTCATTTTTTTAGTGTAGACACCAGTCAGTTGCTGTTATTTGTAGCTAAAGCCAAAGCTGTGTGGGGCTTCTTTGAACAAGACGGGGACGTTGTCCACTTCATGAAATGTGACGATAAATATGAGCAGGTACCCAGAAGAGGATGATGAGAAGCCGCGAGTGTGTTCTGCTTCTTGCCCGTAGAAGGAAAGTGCTGTGAACCCTGACCTCTTGCAGGTGGCTAATAAGCTACTGGGTTAGCGGAGTAGTGCGGCTCCAACTACAAGGAGAGGGGGCAATTGAAGTAGCACTCTGTGTGGGACATCATCAAGATGAACAGCGAGGCTCACTGCACTACGTGTCAACAAACAGCGATATATGTGTCAATATGCAACCACCTCTATCAATCTCATGTCAGAAAACGCTTGAGTGATGACATCGAGGACAGTTCTCGGGTCTCCTGTGAATTTGTGCCCGTGGTCTTCAGTCTGTGCACACCCCTGCAACAATCCAGCCCTGGTCTGGTTATTAACGGAACCTAATGTTACTTCATTCACAACTCTGACACATTTTTATTATTTTAAGAAACTCCGTGAGATCTGTGACATGTTGAAAGGAATACACATTTACATTGTCTTAGATGTTTAATAATAAGCGCCTCAACAATGACTTTATGGAAAGCAAAGCGCCGTAGTCCTTCACAAACAAGCTCCACGGCCATCCTTGCTTGACCAATTTAGCTAAAATGTGCATAAGATTGCATCCAATCGAGGAAAAACTGCATTTGATTATGCAAATTGCACAATGTATGAAAAAAAATTTTATTTACTGAAATCGCAGCCTTTTGAGAGTATATAATCAAATATACTCAACTGCAATGTAATTGTGTCACTATGAGTATTATGATCATGATGATCACTCATTAGGCTATTTTGGTGTCCCCCTCAGCACATGGTCCCCCACATGCAGAGTGCGATGTGTGTGCTGAAGCGGCAGCTCTGGTGCTAATGCAGCATTAGGTCAAATTTTCCAAAAGCAAATAAGCATTGTCAACCTGTTTTGCTGGGAAGTCCTTTAGAAACACTGCATGACTGAAACAGATTTTACTTCCTAACCACTTGGCCAAAAACACAATCCTTGGAGAAAGACTGAAGAAAATTTAGAAATTTAAGCGCACCAGAGGTACCTGTATACTGTCCAGGAGTGTTACCTTAGTATCGGTACGCAGCAGGAACTGGGCAAGACCTCTGATTGGTCCAGGTAACAGCGCCTCCTCACGCTCACGTCCAAACTTCTCCAGCACTGCCCACCATGAAGCAAGAGTCTGCTGAGCAAAGCTCATTAGGCCAAAGTGGACCACCAATCTCTTCATCACCCATACTGTAGTATCAATGCAAGATACAATTCAATAACATAGATCAGTCAAGACCACTTTTAAAAAAAGTGTGTTTCTCTAAGGCCATCGTACCAGCCACGAGGATGGGCAGCAGTTGTAGGATCCAAAGGTGTAACCAGATCTGAACCAGTACTATGGCCCAGACCAGCAAAACAAAGTAGATATCACTAGCTTTTTGGGGGCTCTTCTCTTTATGAAAGAGGCCACCTGGCATTGACCGATGGCGCCAAGAGATCCTGGGTGCAGCAGGAACAGAGCCAGGGCCTGCAGACTCCACTCCATCTGGAAAAAGACATGAAGGAGAAACAGCTATAAGCAGGGGTAGCAAGTTATGAGTAGGGAGAAAGAAAAAAACATCAATTTCTGAAAGAAAATAAACTGTCTCACCTGTGGCAGGTGTATCGCTGGGCTCAGTTTTCAGTTGCAAGTTGCTGCAGGAAATTGCCATGTAGATTGTGTTAGCAGCGAATGACAACACCTGCCCTGACAACTCTCCTGGACAGATAACATTAACAGACAAAAAAGAGAACAACTTGTGCGGTGCCCACATGGAACTTCCAAGTCCATCAACAATGTGACAAACCGGTCACAAACCATAACTCTTAATTTTTCTCCCGACAACGTCTCCACATAGTCGCTTAGCAAATGCATGAGTTTAATCAAGGTCTCATGACATTTATGCACATATATGACAGTAATTACTGTTGAACATCTTAAAAACATTGAATAAAATCAGATAAATTACTATTCAGTGTCACTGTACAAGTATTTATTAATTATGTGCCAATGAGGAGATCCAGCAAGCATTTTTTATCCAATACTGAGTATTCTTTTATATACCCTGGAGTTGTTTTTTCTTACTTATGACCAAATAGTAAAGCTATAAGAAATGTGAGAAAATCGTGGACTGCGACAACCAATATTAGCAATTAATAGTGATAATTAATAACTAATAAATTAAAAATTTCTAATCTGAAATACATCTTTATCATCTGCATTTCCAAATTCACATGCAAGTCAACCATAACCTCAGAATTTTACATTTGTCCACTGACAGGGGAAGGCAGAGTTCATCTGTTCACTTTTGTCTGACTGATTGTGCACAAAGGTATCACAAAATCAAAGGACAAGATTCTGTGGGGAGATTGTTCTCAGTCTAGAAATACGAGTTGATTACAATATTTGGACTGGGCAGCTGATCTGCTCTGTGTCAGCCTGATCCTGTCAGATCTCAGAAGCTAAGCAGTGCAGGATCTGGTTAGTACTTGGATGGGAGACCTCTTTGGAACACCAGCGGCTGTGTGCGTTTCTCCAGGTAACACTGGAGTTGCGTCAGGAAGGGCATCCGGCGTAAAACTTGTGCCAAATACCAGTGCGGATCTGACTGTATCCGCTGTGGCGACCCCGAACAAAAACAGGAGCAGCTGAATGAACAACAACAACATTATTTGGACTGGCCTTAAAAACGTCTTTACCAAAAAGTAAAAAAACAAGTCATACCTTGTACATGACGAAACAAGCTTGCTAGCAAAACCTGAGAGTCACTGTTAACATAAAATAAATTAAGATGTATGCTTGTCTAATCTTGGCATACAATTCAGTTGCATTATTGCAATTTAAATGCATCTGCATACATGTGAATCATCATCAATGCATAGAGAACTCAGCATGTTCAAAGTCATTATATTGAAGACCACGAGACTGTAGGTTTTCATTTAAGCTCATCATTTCTGCAATTAGCTGTGAAAGTCTTTAGATGAAATGAAAACCTGTACCCACTTTGCCCTGTATGAGAGCTACCTTTAAGGAATTCACTTAATTTAAGCCCAGTTGATGCTGAGTAAAGTATTTTTAACCGTATGTGTAAATTCATTCTCACCTCTACCAGGTACAGGTGGTTTCTGTTGGGAGCCAATGATGAGGAGTATTACCACAACCACAAATATAGGCACTCTCCAGGAGCCTGTCAGAGACACTAAAGACAAACAAAAATAACTGTCTTCTCTGTGGATAAACTTGGTTTTATTGAACTGTTTGTTGATTTTTACTGGTTAATGTCTGTGGTTTAAAGCATACATAAATGATCACAACTGCAAAGATGTTATAAAACCATGACTGAATTACTATATTATGTCTGTTCTGGTCATTTGTGCCTCACATTTCAAAGCATGCAAATACATTTTAGTAATACTTCCTTGTGAGCAGCACTGCTTCACAGCTGTTACATTTTAACTCCTGAGGGCCAGTGGTTCTTTTCTGCAGGCCTCCAGTGCACTATAAATAGATAAGGAATCGTTGCCTGTCTGTGCAACTGAATATGTGGGTGTGTGCTATCCAGCAGACATGGAAACAACGCCTGAATTAAATGTCGCTCTCTAGCTTTTGCAAAGATAGCATCTATGAAACCAACGAGAACTGTTATATATCTCAGCAGGTCATTCAGGCTTCCCCACCACCACCACTCACCAATGTAGAAGAGTAAGGAGGCCCAGACAGGCAGAGCAAGAGACCTAAGGTATCGCTCAGTGTGGGGACTCCATTTGAAGCATACTACCAACAGGTAGCCAACAACCACAGTACACACCTGCAGGATAAAAATAAGTAGAATGGTGTTATGAGTGCTGTGAACTGTTTGACTGAGTCTACAAGACCGTATCAGTCTAAATAAAACCTCAATATAAATCAGGGGTATTCTACTCGTTCCAGAAAGGGCAGGTTTTCTTTGCAACCACTCAATCCACCAGGTGATTTCACTGAATAACTGATTCCATCAGTGTGTATGTGTTATGGCGCGTTCACACCGGACGCCACGCGAGCAACAGCAGCAACAGTTTGCTATGTAATCCCTATGGAAGGACGCATTGTGGCGCCACAAAAGTCCAAGTCATGCAATGTGACGCGAATGATGCGACGCGAATGAAGCGATTTGCGTGTTTGTGGCGCAATATCACGTTGCATCGCGTTGCGTTGCCCTCTTCCCGAAGTTGAAAAGTCTGAACTTTTTCGTCTTGTCGCGCTGCGATAACCAATCAGAGACTGTATATGTAGTGACGTGGAGATGTCTTGGGTTTATACTTGTTGTGGACATGTCCTTTCTCTGGCAGCCAGTCTGTGAGCAGAACTTATGTCCCTTTTGTCTTTTATTTCACAATTATGACAGAGTTTGATGTGCGCACGCGGACGGGACAGGAGGTCCTGAAACTGGGTCCTGGAGAGGTGGAAGTACCGCTGAAAGCGGCCATCATCTAGACGCAGCTCCTGCAGCAAATAATGAAACTCCCCGAATTGGGAACATCTCATGAGGATGTTGTGAACCCAGGGATGGCGCCACTGGCGACGTTTGTCAGCTTTCCACAACAAATAGAATACAGCAACTCGCTCTGTGTGCTCAAGGTCCACCATGTTTACTTGACGGTGAGAGGAATGGAAGCTCCTCTTATTTGATGAAGCACTGGGGCGAATTTTCGCAGTGAAAGCAGAGCGACACACCGGGCGATGGCGGCGCATCCATTGCCAGGCGAGGGATGCGAATTTGTGGCGTTGCGTGGCGTCCGGTGTGAACGCGGCGTTAGAGGTCTGGTAACTCTGATCAAATGTCAAGATCAGGGGTGGGCAATCATGTGCCATGAAAGGCCAAAACACTGCAGGTTTCCTTTGCAACCAATCACCTCACCAGGTGATTTAATTGATGTTCAGGGGAGAAGCTCATCAGCAAACCCACCTGCTGAGGTGATTGGTTGCAAGGAAAACCTGCACTGTCTTGGCCCTCATTGCCCACCCCTGGTCTAGATAATTTAATATAGTGTGCCCTTCATATTTACAAAGATCCTGTGTAACTGTGTCTGCCTGGAGACAAAAGGTTAATCAAATGATGTTTCTAGTCAAAGCACAATTGGGTTAAATGCCTTGGGGCTGTTTGAGAATAATAACATATTGATTAAAAGTAGCTGGTACAGTTACAGCAGCGAAAATGCTGAATCTTGGGGCTATGCTTTCAGCAGCCAAGGCAATTGATATTCTGTGACTTTGTGCTCATTGCTAACCTCTTGTTAGTATAGTGGTAAGTATCCCCACCTGTCATGTGGGAGACCGGGTTTTGATTCTCTGATTAGGAGAGCAAGACTTTTTGTTTTTCACTCTCATATCAACCAACATTTCCTGTTTCAGTTATTCATTTGGTTCATGTAACTCTGGAAGATTTGGGTCATTTGGTCTATTAGGGTTAGGGTATCAAGAGACAGCCGTAATAATAACCTCCCAACACATACTCATGATTACCATAACAATTATCCACAGCCTAGATTAAACAGACAATGGAAACACACAAAAATTTTTTTTTGATTGGTTGGCAAAATAATGTTGGTATATAGTGTTATTGCAGGACTAAATATTGGCGGGGGCAGACATACTTGACTACATCCAGGTCTTTCATAGCCTAGCGAATAGCATACAGCCCGAGCAGTACGAATTCTCCCCTTCTGATTTGCCACTTCGCCAAGAGTGACGTGTACCCACCCTACTGACCATGTTTTTTGTTTGTTTTGTTTTCTATCAGCATGTAGCAGTAAGAGAACATAAGTCCTGTACAGGCCCTGAGGCCCATCAGATCAGTGGTTATCCCTGGCATGAAGCAGATGACAGGGGATGGGACGACAGTCTATCATTACCTCCCCAAGTCAGCGCAGGTACCCATTTACAGCTGGGTAAACACAGACATGATGCTGATGAAGTGTCCAAGTACACAGACAGGTAGTAACCTGAACACCCACATAGAATTGCACCCTGGTTGGTAGTCCAACTCCTCCTATGGCACAAAGCCATCTGCTTTGCACATAGCAGTAATCAGACCATGAAATTTTAAAGTTTTCAGCTACAGCTGGTACAGTCACTTGCCCAGTTCTGGATCACTGCCGGTTCCAGATCACTGTTGTAGTATTTGCGCCGCCGTTTCTCATAATCAGCGCGAATAAGCTAATACTTGGTACCAATGGAAAGACTGATGTTTTGTCTACAAATGACCACAAGCTCAACCGGATCCAGCCATCTTTGTGATCAGCAGAGGAATCAAAACATCCCGGTCTTCGTGGTGTGCGTGTGTTTTCTGACTCACTCATTCCTGCAAGTTTGAAAGTAACGATCTCTAAGACGTAGCAAAGGTGAGTTAGCCATTTGGTGTTTTTGGTTCTAGAGTGGGAATATACTTACTTACTTGGGTTAGAAAATGCCAGTGTGTTATGTCTTGCTGTTTAATTGCTGCATGCATTTATCTCTGATGTGAAAATTTGCCGGTTGTGGATCACTGAAGCAGCCTCGTGTCAGTACTTGTGAGCCATATGTACTTTGGGGGTCATCTCAACATCACAAATGGGCATGAATGTGGGGGCTGTTACTTTTTAATTCGGGTTAGAATGTGTTCAAAACACATTTTCGGGCACAGTGTGTATCATTCTGCATTAGAAGGGCTCCAGCCAGATGCCAGGAATGCCCCCAAAGTGACAGAGTGTCGTGATCCAGAACCGGCAAAAGTGATCCATTTCCGGCAAATATTTGCACCACACATAATGTGGCTTCACACTTTAAGTAGAAGGGCTACCCCATCCAGACTTTTTCAGCTAGATAACATCCAAATACCCAATACAGGACATTCAGTTTGTTGCATTATGGCTCCGTATAGCGGGACTTTAAAAAAGGTGATGCGGAACTGGGCAACTGTCTGTATTACAATGGAAAAAGTCCACACTGCACAACGTGCTTTGACAAGAAAAGATTGTAATCCACCTGGAACTAGCTGGAATGTGATACATTGCATCTAGACCAAATAAAAGTATGAACTGCTGTGACAGGCTCGTGATAGAGAAGCGAGAGTTTCTGATCAGACTGTGCATTCTGCCTTCGGGCATCATGTCATTGAAGCTGTCATTCCTTTCACTCACCCACACCGCATGGAAACAGTCGAGCGTGACCGCGATGACCCCACAGACATGCCCCAAGATCACCTGCATGCCGATCGTACTCCAGAACAGGTAGAGCAAGTAGAGCAGCGGCGCTCCGGTCCCGAACACCAGCAGCACCGTCAGCTTCTCCAGGACCAGCCTGCCCATGGCCTCCACACCGTAGTTCACACACCACACGGGGACCAGCAACGTCCCCACTACGATGGGGGTCCCGGTGTCCTCCAGGCTGCTGAGCCACGAGCGGCCCAGCCGGGCCAGGGAGTGCTTGAAGGGGTGCAGGAAGGTGCCGCAGAGCACCGCCCAGAGCAGCGGCCGGAGGAAGGCTTCCAGGATGAAGTAGACCAGCACCGCCGCTCCGCAGCAGATAGCCACGAAAATCATCGCTCCCGTGTTGTAGAAGGCCTGCTTGATGTTTTTGTCAAATTTAAGGGACGACGGCTGGCCCAGCAGCTGACTCACCATCCCCACTGCCGGCTGGACGCTCTCAGAGAAAGAAACGGAGTGAGGCCGGGCGCTGCGAACGCTCTCCGGGGGAGACACGGTGGAAGACTCGGACACAGCCTCCCCTTCGTCTGCCATCTTCAAATCAAATCCACCGGCGCGTGACAGAGGAAAATAAACGACGTAACACTGACGAATTGCCCAGATGCATGATGGTAAATGTATTTTTCTTTCGTTTTAGTGACATTTCAGTGTCAACATGACGGCGCGAGTTTTTTGTTGTTGTTGTTGTTGTTGTTGTTGTTGTTGTTTAGACTTCGAGCATAAAGTCATAATATTTTGAGAATAAAGTCGTAATATTACGAGAGTAAAGTAATTTTATGAGAAAAAAACTCGTACATTGAGCTTTACAAAGACATTTTTATGCTTTTTTTCCTCCTTTATTTAGAGCTGAGCTGAGCCGCTCCGTATCTGCACGTTATAACAGCTGATCCTCCGCGACGCGTCAACAACTAACACTATTTTCCACTCAAATGCACCTAAACTCTTTTTCTGGGGAGCGCATAATGTGAAAACGCAATAAAACTTTCTGACCTGTAAATCTGGTCATGTTTTCTGCATAAATAAATGTTATCCATTCTTTGTGCTCAAACGCCAAAGCAGGGGCGAATCCAGATGGAATGGGGGCGTGGGGCAAGGATGTCCCCCCCCCTCACAACACCCCTAGATTAAAGGTCCAGTTTTGAAGCCTTTTTTACTACAACTACTAATACTACTTAAAATAATAATAATTTCGACAAGTAAAATGTTTAGAGAAAATTTAAATGTTAGAAAAATGTTAGAAAGAATTTAATAGTTACATTTATTAACAATGTAGGTTAGAAAATACAAGTTTTACTGTTACAGTGCTGTCAACAGCATCTCGCAAACCAAATTAAACAAACAGATGCCCGCGTTACGGAGCTTGCAGCGCAAGCCGTTCCGCTTCCTGCTGCTCCAGCTGCGGCACCATCGATACCGGTGCAGATAACTCCGTCACCCAGAGATTCGGCTTCCGAACCAATCATTTGTCATCCGGAGCCTTATGCGGGAAACGTTTAAGCCTGTGCTCCGTTTTTGTTCTCTGGTTTTTGCTCAGCTACTTCCTTCTCTTCTGATGGTAGTCGTATCTCATATGTGACAAATTTGCTCAGAGGTGACGCTTTAGCTTGGGTCACTGTGTTGTGGAGTAATAACTCTCCATTGTTAGGATCCTTTAAGGCTTTCTCCCGGGAGTTCCGCTTGGTTTTTGACCATCCGGTGAAAACAAATACCGTTGCCCAACGGTTGCTGAATCTCAGGCAGGGAAGGCGGAGTGCGGCGGATTATTCCATGGATTTCCGAATTTTTTCTGCTCAGTCCGGTTGGAATGCCGCAGCTTTAAGAGGAGTGTTTGTAGATGGTTTGAACGATCCATTAAAAGACGAGCTAGCAGTCCATGACGAACCAAAAGATTTGATGAACTAATATCTTTGGTTATTCGTCTAGATGATCGGATAAAGGAGCGTGGACGCGAGAGAGGACGGACATCAGAGCGGGTTGTTTCATCTCGGGGCTTTCCCCGACACAGATCTGGGCTGCCTCTTCTTCGCCCCACTGACTCAACTTCAACTTCAACTTTTTTTTCTTGTATAGCGCCAAATCACAACAAACAGTTGCCCCAAGGCGCTCCACATTGCAAGGCAAGGCCATACAATAATTATGAAACACAGTCTACGTCTAAAGCAACATAACCAAGGGATGGTCCAGGGTCACCCGATCCAGCCCTAACTATAAGCCTTAGCGAAAAGGAAAGTTTTAAGCCTAATCTTAAAAGTAGAGAGGGTATCTGTCTCCCTGATCTGAATTGGGAGCTGGTTCCACAGGAGAGGAGCCTGAAAGCTGAAGGCTCTGCCTCCCATTCTACTCTTACAAACCCTAGGAACTACAAGTAAGCCCGCAGTCTGAGAGCGAAGCGCTCTAATGGGGTAATATGGTACTACGAGGTCCCTAAGATAAGATGGGACCTGATTATTCAAAACCTTATAAGTAAGAAGAAGAATTTTAAATTCTATTCTAGCATTAACAGGAAGCCAATGAAGGGAGGCCAACACGGGTGAGATATGCTCTCTCCTGCTAGTCCCCGTCAGTACTCTAGCTGCAGCATTCTGAACCAACTGAAGGCTTTTTAGGGAACTTTTAGGACAACCTGATAATAATGAATTACAATAGTCCAGCCTAGAGGAAATAAATGCATGAATTAGTTTTTCAGCATCACTCTGAGACAAGACCTTTCTGATTTTAGAGATATTGCGTAAATGCAAAAAGGCAGTCCTACATATTTGTTTAATATGCGCTTTGAATGACATATCCTGATCAAAAATAACTCCAAGATTTCTCACAGTATTACTAGAGATCAGGGAAATGCCATCCAGAGTAACGATCTGGTTAGACACCATGCTTCTAAGATTTGTGGGGCCAAGTACAATAACTTCAGTTTTATCTGAGTTTAAAAGCAGGAAATTAGAGGTCATCCATGTCTTTATGTCTGTAAGACAATCCTGCAGTTTAGCTAATTGGTGCGTATCCTCTGGCTTCATGGATAGATAAAGCTGGGTATCATCTGCGTAACAATGAAAATTTAAGCAATACCGTCTAATAATACTGCCCAAGGGAAGCATGTATAAAGTGAATAAAATTGGTCCTAGCACAGAACCTTGTGGAACTCCATAATTAACTTTAGTCTGTGAAGAAGATTCCCCATTTACATGAACAAACTGTAATCTATTAGACAAATATGATTCAAACCACCGCAGCGCAATGCCTTTAATCTAATCTCTGTAATAAAATTTTATGGTCAACAGTATCAAAAGCAGCACTGAGGTCCAACAGAACAAGCACAGAGATAAGTCCACTGTCCGAAGCCATAAGAAGATCATTTGTAACCTTCACTAATGCTGTTTCTGTACTATGATGAATTCTAAAACCTGACTGAAACTCTTCAAATAGACCATTCCTCTGCAGGTGATCAGTTAGCTGTTTTACAACTACCCTCTCAAGAATCTTTGAGAGAAAAGGAAGGTTGGAGATTGGCCTATAATTAGCTAAGATAGCTGGGTCAAGTGATGGCTTTTTAAGTAATGGTTTAATTACTGCCACCTTAAAGGCCTGTGGTACATAACCAACTAACAAAGATAGATTGATCATATTTAAGATTGAAGCATTAAATAATGGTAGGACTTCCTTGAGCAGCCTGGCAGGAATGGGGTCTAATAAGCATGTTGATGGTTTGGATGAAGTAACTAATGAAAATAACTCAGACAGAACAATCGGAGAGAAAGAGTCTAACCAAATACCGGCATCACTGAAAGCAGCCAAAGATAACGATACATCTTTGGGATGGTTATGAGTAATTTTTTCTCTAATAGTCAAAATTTTGTTAGCAAAGAAAGTCATGAAGTCATTACTAGTTAAAGTTAATGGAATACTCAGCTCAATAGAGCTCTGACTCTTTGTCAGCCTGGCTACAGTGCTGAAAAGAAACCTGGGGTTGTTCTTATTTTCTTCAATTAGTGATGAGTAGAAAGATGTCCTAGCTTCACGAAGGGCTTTCTTATAGAGCAACAAACTCTTTTTCCAGGCTAAGTGAAGATCTTCTAAATTAGTGAGACGCCATTTCCTCTCCAACTTACGGGTTATCAGCTTTAAGCTACGAGTTTGTGAGTTATACCACGGAGTCAGACACTTCTGATTTAAAGCTCTCTTTTTCAGAGGAGCTACAGCATCCAAAGTTGTCTTCAATGAGGATGTAAAACTATTGACAAGATACTCTAACTCCCTTACAGAGTTTAGGTAGCTACTCTGCTCTGTGTTGGTATATGACATTAGAGAACATAAAGAAGGAATCATATCCTTAAACCTAGTTACAGCGCTTTCTGAAAGACTTCTAGTGTAATGAAACTTATTCCCCACTGCAGGGTAGTCCATCAGGGTAAATGTAAATGTTATTAAAAAATGATCAGACAAAAGGGAGTTTTCAGGGAATACTGTTAAGTCTTCTATTTCCATACCATAAGTCAGAACAAGATCTAAAATATGATTAAAGTGGTGGGTGGACTCATTTACTTTTTGAGCAAAGCCGATAGAGTCTAATAATAGATTAAATGCAGTGTTGAGGCTGTCATTCTCAGCATCTGTGTGGATGTTAAAATCGCCCACTATAATTATCTTATCTGAGCTAAGCACTAAGTCAGACAAAAGGTCTGAAAATTCACAGAGAAACTCACAGTAACGACCAGGTGGACGATAGATAATAACAAATAAAACTGGTTTTTGGGACTTCCAATTTGGATGGACAAGACTAAGAGACAAGCTTTCAAATGAATTAAAGCTCTGTCTAGGTTTTTGATTAATTAATAAGCTGGAATGGAAGATTGCTGCTAATCCTCCGCCCCGGCCCGTGCTACGAGCATTCTGACAGTTAGTGTGACTCGGGGGTGTTGACTCATTTAAACTAACATATTCATCCTGCTGTAACCAAGTTTCTGTTAGGCAGAATAAATCAATACGTTGATCAATTATTATATCATTTACCAACAGGGACTTAGAAGAAAGAGACCTAATGTTTAATAGACCACATTTAACTGTTTTAGTCTGTGGTGCAATTGAAGGTGCTATATTATTTTTTCTTTTTGAATTTTTATGCTTAAATAGATTTTTGCTAGTTATTGGTGGTCTGGGAGCAGGCACCGTCTCTACGGGGATGGGGTAATAGGGGGATGGCAGGGGGAGAGAAGCTGCAGAGAGGTGTATAAGACCACAGCTCTGCCTCCTGGTCCCACTGAGACTCCTCCGACGGGACCTCTGGCTCCTCTTGCGGATGAGCCCATGCAGCTCGGACGAGCTGAAGCCGCCATATTGCCCCGGTCACATAAGCGTCAAGAAAGATAGTGATGATGTATCTCCAGGTGTTCTGGGACAGGCATAATAATGGACACAAAAAAAAAAAAAATTATTTGGGCTGTTTTTGTTTTTTTGTAAGGGGTTATAAATTGTTTGGGGATTTAGAGGCGGTTCTGGTGGAGTGAACGACTGGCAGTTCGGAGCTCGGCTGGACTCAGGGTATTGTTTGTTTTCATTATTTGGACTTAGGTATTTTCTGTTTGAGGATTGGGTCGTTTTGTTTTGTTGTTTTTTATTTCCCTGCTTCCCTAACCCCAACCTCACTTGCCCTAAGACCGTTTGTCTTTTGGGTTGTGGGGTGGTGCAGGTTGGTCACGCTGAGCGTTTCTCAGAAGACCTCTGCACCTGGGGGGGGGGGGTTGTCAGGGGCGTTTTTTTGGGTTTTGTTAGGGCCCGGTTCCACTCCAGCCCCGGTGGGCCTTTGACCATTCGTCATTGGTGTTACCGGGGTGTGGTGCAGCGGAAACATACCTCAGTCGGAGTGGTGGGCCGATCTGTTGCCGTTCGCCATTTCGGTAGTTCCACCCCTCCCGATAGGCTGGTGGTATGGTCGGGTTGGGGCACCGGACGTCTTTCCGGTTTTCCGCTGCGCTTCGGGGATGGGACCAGGTTAGTTTTTCCTGTTTCCTTCCCCAGCTTAGTAGTTTTGTGCCGTTCGCCGAAATTGGGCTAACAATAAGCTCTGGGAGTACTCTGGGGTCTTTCGGGGTGCTGGGGGGGTAACAGGGTTTGTCAGTTGTTTTATTTTGCCCCCGGGGTGTTTTAATGAAGTCCGCCGGGGGTTGGATTTTTGTGTTTTTATGCTTCCTTCCAGGTTCTCCCTCCAGGGTTGATGGGACGGTCCTCTGGGGGGGAATTGGCTTGTGGGGCCGACTAGCCAAGTGTGGCCGGGTCTGGGGTTCCTGGGTTGGGGTGGAGGGTGCCTCCTGGGGTTGATGGTACGGTCCTCTGGGGGGCGCTGTTGCTCCATGTGTACCTGGGGACCTCTGTGGGATTCCGGCTTTGGCTGTTTCTCCTGGAACTGGCGGTAAAGGTCTTCTGGGGGGTGTTGGGCTCTGCAAGTCGTTCTGGGGGGGTTGTTTGTTATTTTTCTTTGTGAATTTATGTTTGTATTGTGTTGTTGGGACTGTGTTGGGTTGTTGGATTTGGGTGTTTTTCTTTTCTTCCCGGGGTTGGATGGGACGGTACCCTGGGGAGGGTTTGGGTGGGTTTTGTGTTTTTTCTTGTATGTTGGGTTGTATATGGGACTTTTTGTTTTTTTTTTGTTGATGCCAGCCGGCCTTCCAGCCGCGGTGCCCTGTCCTGCTGTCTGCGGTGGACCTTGGGAGCATTGCGCCGTCTGCTTCCTGACGTGGACCCCGGAGGGAGGTGCTGTTCTCTGGCCTGGTCTGTTCGGTCACCGGGAGGCTTCCCGTTGATGGGGGGGTACTGTTGTGTGTTGGGGGGTTTGGCTGGACATTTTGGTGTTGTTTTCTTTTCTTTGCTCTCCAGGTGGTATGCAAACTGGTTTTTGTCTGTGGAGAAGGTGCTGGCAGAAGAGTCCTTCACCCTCATCAGCATGATTTGCAGCACCTGTGGATGATGCTCATGTGCAAACTTAAAGACTTTCAGCTGAAGCAGATAATGAGATGGCGTTCTGCATTTAAGCCATGAGTGATTCGAGCAGAATTGCCGGGAACTCGACCTTGTGACGTTCGTTTGTGAGACGCTGAGGACCGCGCCAGGGTTTGACACATCGTGCCTGTGAAGGAGGACGGGTGAGGGACACATGCTGTCAGCACACATCAGAGGTGATTATTGTCTGAATGATCGTTAATAGTAATTTGGTATTTTGTTACGCAGTGTATTTGAACATTGATGAGAATTGTGCAGTTTGCTTCTCACTGCCGTGGCGAATGGACTGATGATCCTCCACCTGTTGTGAGAAGCTGCTCATTTACATAAAGCTTAAATTCAGACCTGAATGTGTTGCTGATAGTGTGTGCCTCTGAGGGATATTTGCTGTAGCTCTGTTGACTTACCTCACCTTTTCCATCCTTCACAGAGTCAGTTTGTCGTGTCCACCTGGGGGGTGTTTGGTGGTGAATCTGAGTCCAGAAGCGCTGAGGCTTCGATCCTTTTGGGCGCTGGAGAACGCGCCGTCCTTCACTCCACCAGACAAACCACATATTTATGTTGTACACTAATTATTGCACTAGAGGGGGAAATAAAATCGTTTTGTTTGTGGAACCGCTTTCTGGTTATTTAGCGCTGGGTTCGGTCAGACGTTGGTCCGCTCCTCAACCTGCGTCTGCACATAACAATATGAGGTCAAGAAAGAGGTCTTTATTTTACTTTTTATAAAACAAGTATATATTTTCATTGAAGTCAAGAAAGGGTGACTATAAAATGAGGCGGGGACCACTACGGCCATGACGGTAAGTGAAGGTTAACTTCAGCTATTAATTGATGAACAGCAACCTAACTTGTTCATAAATCAGACATCTGTGTGTGAGAGAGACATTCTGATGTTCTGGTCCGAAGTAAAGTGCTGTCTAACTGGGTCACTCAGATATGAATTAAGGTTGGATATTATTTCCGTTCGTGCTAATTCTGCCAGTCACGTAACCTAGCCTAGCAATGTAACCTGTGCAAATGGTGTGCATGGCTAGCTACCATGCTGTCGCCGCCAGGTTGTTTATTCTTTATTCTATTTGTGTGACGGCCGTGCATCGGTCATACGAAGTATGCTGTTTTACACAGTCTGCTGTGCGGTGGCGTGGTTTAACGGTGTCCCTGTCTAAAATGTATTTTCCCAAGTCCTGGCATAATTTCACATACCTAACATTTTACTTTAAATTGAGAGTCATTCTCTAAGTTGATTAGTAACACAAATTGGTAATAAAAGAAATCCTTGATGTTACTTGTAGCTTGTAGTGAGATAGACAACTGTCTCCATCTTGTGGCCTTTTTGTGTATTGCAGTTTCAAAAGTTCAACCTTTGTATCCAGTCATTGGTCCAGTCATCCAGTCATTTCTTGCTTTATATGATGAATTGTATCACACAAGTAATGATATATTATTTATAGTATAGCCTACAGTATTTCTATAACAAATGTTTTTATATAATTTCTATTTCTAAATTTAAGTAACAAGGCTGAATGAAATGACGGCTTATTATGTCTAAAAAGTAATGTGACCTACTGTCAATAGATCAGACTTTTGATAAGCCTATGATAACTGTATTTCGGGAGAACTTTTCATAATGCTTCTTATAGTGTTAAAATGTATGTGTCTCCTGGTGCACATTGATCAGCTAAGGGACCAAAAAAAAAAAAAAAACACTGTCACAGCAGGCTTAATTTTTTTCCCCTTCGATACCTGGTGGTGGCCTGGTCTTGGTTAAAAATGCCCCGCCTGAAAAATTTCCCCAGTCCAGCCCTGATTACGAGAATAAAGTCCAAATATTATGAGAATAAAGTGGTAACTTTATGAGAAAAGAACTCGTAATATTACGAGAATAAAGTTGTACTTTTATGAGGAAAAAAACCTCCACATAACCCTGTGGAAAATATTTTTGTATGTAGTTGTAGTTCTTTCTTCTTTCTCTCAGAATTTGTTCGATGTAGCTTGTAATGAGCTTGTCAGTTTCTTTCACTTTCAGATCCTAGCTCTGGTGGCCATTAAGGTCAGCTTTGCTTGCTAAAATATTTTTAATGTAAAAGTTGCCTAATGTGTCAAACAAATAATTTGTTGCTTACTTAATTTCAGAATATTACAAGAAAAAAGTCAAAATATTATGACTTTATTCTCATAATATTATGACTTTATTATCGTAAAATTACGAATTTATTCTCGTAAATTACGACTTTTTTCTCGTAAAATTACAACTTTATTCTCGTAATATTACAACTTTATTCTCATAATATTACGACTTTATGCTCGAAGTCTTTAAAAAAAAAAACAAATTCTATGTGGCCCTAAAATGCCAGGTGTCTGTTCATGGAGAAGTTTATCTGAAGTAACAGTACTTTATTGGTAATAACAGGCATGGCAAACATTTTATAGTTGAATGCATCTGAACATATACAGATTATTATTAGACAGATTATTATTTTAAGACAGATTAAGAAGGCTACAATAACATCCTCAGAAAAAAAAAAAAACGAACCCACATGCACACATCACGTCCTTCCATCCTCAGTTTGCTGCTGTGTGTTATTGCTTTCAGGTACGTGGTACTAGTTCAGTTCGCAGTATCTGAAACAAAGTGTCACAGTGCCACAAACAAACCCAAAAACCAGTGGGTCTGAAAGACAGAGGAAAAAATTGACAGTGACAGAATGAAGAGCAAGTGTGTGTGAAAGGCGTCTGGTTGTTTGGTTGCAGTCGAGCTCAGTATGATGCACTGCTGTCTGGTATATGATGGGTGTTTTAGGTTTTCAAGCCCCGTATTCATTTTAATGACTTTTCAGTGCATGCAGTATTTCACAGAGTTGTAAGTTAGTAATGGTTGTACTTAATCCACAGAGGTATTTGGAAATAATTGTAAATATTGTACGGTAACTGTAAATATAGAAAATAACTAGCCTATGTCAAATAATAATAGTACTTTTTTTTTTACCAGACTTAACACTAGTGCATGACAGCACTATATCACGCTATAATTTGAGCAATGCTTATCTGTCTGTTTATTCCCTTACTCCTCCCAGCTCTTTTGGCTGAGTTCCACCATTCTCGGTATGTAGATGTAGGGCAGCCCTGAAATTACTCTGACAGGGTTTGTTTTGGCAAGAGTCAAGGTCTTCAGAGTTAAGTGTCAAAAACTTTAGATTTTCACCAAACTTGGCTGAATTGGGGGGCTGGTTCAAGGCATTGGACCAGTCTGTGCTCCCAGGTAACATTTGTCAGAACTCGCTTGGAGTAAAGGTCAAGGTTGATGTCACTGGAACCAAGGGTAAAATTTTGATTATCATTTAGATTTGTACCAAACAAGACACAAAATATGAATTTAGGCTTTGGAATTTACCAATTCAGGTCAAATTTGCCAAAGATCAACCATTGGGGTCAAGGTCAAGGTTATGTATGTCTGTCTAGCTGGTGGGCCACTGCTCCCAGGTCCTTTTGGTATTTTCTACCTAATTTGGCATGTTGAAGAGGGTTAACCTCATAATTACTCTTAAGGGCTAATTTAAACAAAAATCAAGGTAATTGTGGTCAAGTTCAAGGATTTTTTTTTCAACCGTATTTGGGTCTTGGCTTGGCAGACATATGTAGCCAAGGTCTGCCAATGGTTATTCATTCACGTGATGGTTAAGATTATTGAGGTGGAGGTCAAACTCACTGGGGCAATGTCACTGAGCACAAAGGCCAGATTTCACCAGGCATTAATAGTGTTTCTTAGTTTTTTAGCTGGGAAATTCTACCCTAAACACAGTGACCACATCCTCATCAAGGCTATATTTACCCAAAGGTCAAATCTGTCAGAGCCCTTCATGCTGACAGGTACTATTGTCTTGTATTTGTATCTTATCACACTCAGCTATATGTGTTAAGAGTATTAAATGCTGTGTATATACTGCCTGTTGTGTTTAATATTGTATGTAATACACTGTAGGTTTGCAAAGCGTGCATTTGACTGTGACATTGGACAGAAACAGTAAATTATTTTATTGCTTATTCTCCTTCTCATCCCCCATCTCTTCTCTGCGTGCTTCATTATGGTGTTCCCATTAATAAGTAGAAAGTGAGAGCTACAATGAGCAGTAAGCAGAGTGGAGAGTTGAAGGTCTGGTAGGCTGTGGAAGGCATAAAGATGTCCTCATACTTGTAGATACTGATCATGTGGTCACTGACCGGTGGACTGTCGATGTCATGCCTCGTGATGGACCCTGTCAGAAAAAGCGATATAGCATGAAAGGCAGAAAAACATGGAGAGTCATTCTAGTGCTGCCATGTCATCATTCACCTTGTATCGCAGGTCCCCAGGCGAACAGGTAATACCATGACAGGTGTAAGTCCACAAGCGTTTCCTCTCTTGGGACATATAACGGCCTCTTAAAACGACAGGTCACGCGGTTGTTCTCAAAAATGCCCTCCTCATCTCTAGCCGGGTTCCTCTTGATCTCCTTGGCCCACTGGCCGACGTTGTAGAAGTGATGGATCCGCACACGCCCATTATCGTCATGCACACAGCCCATGACATCATCTCCTCCCTTAGTGGAGTAGAAGGGGAAAGAAAGGAAGCTGCACGTGAGTATTAATTTACTGCACAAAGCTTTCCTGATTAGCATTATGCATTCAATGAAAAACTACACTACAAACACAGGAAGTGGGTGAAGCAACATCCTCGCTTTTCCTGTACCATTAAACCACAGTGTTATCCATAAATCTTGGTTTGTTTGTCTGTCTGTAGACCATATAATGCCAAATATTTTTAATTTTAATACATTTGGATGAGTTGATTTGAATCTTCCATGTCTGATATATTCAGTTCCCCTAAAAATGAGTACTCAGTATGTACTGACCTTGGTTGGAAACCGACTACCCAAGTATTACTGTCTTAGATACTAGAAGTAAGCACACACTATGGAGGTAGCAGATCATCTGGGTACCATTGAACTACTAACAAGAGCAATCAGAGATTTCTGACGTCCGCCAAGGGTTGACGAGGACACAAAATAAAAGATGTCATTCAAATCATGACCTGGACTTTACCTGGATCCGAATTCTACAACACAATGCAATATTTGCATACTGGTCCAGAATGGTCCGACTGATCAAGATGTTGCAATCTGATATATAATTCACAAGCTGAAAAAAAATAGTGTCTTCCTCATCTTGGTTGTATATCATGATGTTGAATTTTTCTGCTGCAGAATCTGCATATTGATCTGGATCACTCCCAACATCCAACACTAACAGGGTCTTCCTTTGTACAATAGCCACATGTGATTTAAATTTTGTCAAGATCCATCAAGCAGATTTTCAATGATCCTTGAAATGGATCAAATTTAAGAAATTATCCAGAATCTGGATCTTGATCCCAATCTTGATGCACTCCGGTGGTGAAACATTCATCTAAATCCGTGCAGTAGTTTTGATGTAATCCCAGCAGCTGATCTGCTCTGTGTAAGCCTGATCCCGTCAGATCTCAGAAGCTAAGCAGTGCGGGACCTGGTTAGTACTTGATGGGAGACCTCTTTAGAACAACAGCGGCTGTGTGTGTTTCTCCAGATAACACTGGAGTTGCGTCAGGAAGGGCATCCGGCGTAAAACCTGTGCCAAATATCAATGCGGATCTGGTTGTATCCGGTGTGGCGACCCCGAACACAAAAACGGGAGCAGCCAAATGGACAACAACAACAGTTTTGATGTAATCCTTAAAAGCCTATAAAGTGAAGTCCTGAGCCAGAATCCAGGTCCAGATCGTCTCCAAAATTCAATGGAGTCTTCCATGGTCTAATATCTATCTGTGGTGAAGATTTTGTCAAAATCCATGCAGTAGTTTTGATGTAATCCTTAATAGCCTATAAAGAAAAATCCAGAGCTAGAATCCAGATCACCTCCAAAATTTAATGGTCTTCCATGGCGTAATATCTATCCATGGTGAAAATTTCATAAAAATCTGTGCAGTAGTTTTGACGTAATCCTGCTAACAGACAGACAGACAAATAAACGCCGATGATTTTATTATGTCCTTGGTGGACATAATAAAGATTTTACAGATACTGAAGTCAAACATCATAAAATTACTTTCAGAGGGATGCAACACTCTTGAAATATCTAATCTATTGAGGAGTGATCACTGAAAATGTTTTGTAGCAAATAGTTAAAAGGGTCACAAGAAACAAGTGGAAAGGAATAAGTGCAAACCAGTGATGGGCACAGTTCTGCTAATCTGCTAACTGCTAATTAGCAAAGCTAACTTTTTTTTTGCAGATTGCTTTTCAGCTAACCTCAAAAGCCATCAGCGAACCAATTCGCGAACCACCTGCTTGCTTTCCTCAACCACGCCTCTAGCCTGATGATTTTTGTACTTCTGCTCCTGTCTGACTGCCTTACCGTGTATCGACCTCTGCCAACGAATCCAGTAAAAGAGTTAAGCCTACAGACCTGTGAGTTTGTGTTCTGCATTTGTGTCCTGCCAGCTGTCATCACCGAGTCTGATAGAGTGTACCAGAGGCAATACTGAAAGTTATCAGTTAGCTGTAGTGTCCACTAATTTTTTTGGAAGTTTATCGGTTTGGCGTTATAAAAGATAACTTTTCAGTTAGCTGAATAGCGGTTATTTAAGCTAACTTTTTGGTTAGCTGTGCCCACCACTGGTGCAAACTAACTTCAAAACACTTCAATCAACCCTTTTCTTATATAGCGCCAAATCACAACAAACAGTTGCCCCAAGGCGCTCCATATTGTAAGGCAAGGCCATACAATAATTATGAAAAACCCCAACGGTCAAAACGACCCCCTATGAGCAAGCACTTGGCCACAGTGGGAAGGAAAAACTCCCTTTTAACAGGAAGAAACCTCCAGCAGAACCAGGCTCAGGGAGGGGCAGTCTTCTGCTGAGACTGGTTGGGGCTGAGGGAAAGAACCAGGAAAAAGACATGCCGAGAAGGGGGGCAGAGATCGATCACTAATGATTAAATGCAGAGTGATGCATACGGAGCAAAAAGAGAAAGAAACAGTGCATCATGGAGAAGTATTAAACATGATACTTCCAGGAAATCAGTATCCTCTGGTACCACCATATTCCAGAAATGCAACCTACCAGGAGTGTCCAGATGTACAAGGTGTTCAGTGTTCAGATACATAGCCAAAGTAAGGAAGACTGAAACACGACCACCACTGAACAAACTGAAACATCAAGATTATTTTTCACAGGTTTTTTTTGACAGTTGAAAGGAGTTACTCTTGACAGACCAGATACGTAGATGAGCCCGTGGCTGGATCACGAATGGACACACAGCACCACCTCAAGTTACACGCCAGGAAGGAGGAAGAGGGGTATTGGTATGGACTGCTAAATGATGATGCCAGTTGGATCTCTTTGGGTTGAACATAGACTTAAAATCAACTCTCAAACATACTGCCAGTTTTTAGAAGATACTTTCCTCAAGCAGTGCCACAGGAAAAAGTCTGCATCATTTTAAGAAGGCCAAGATTTTTATGCAGGACAATGCATCAAAGTACACCACTGCTTGGCTAGCCAGTAAAGGCCTGAAAGGTGACAGAATAATGACAAGGCCCCCTTCCTCACCTGACTTACACCCTATTGAGAACTTGTGGTCCCTTCTTGAACATGAGATTTACAGTGAGGAAAAACAGTACAACTCTCTGAACAGCATTTGGAAGGCTATGGTTTCTGTTGCACAAAAAGTTGATCTTCAACAGATGAAGAGACTGACAGACTCCTTGAACGGGAGGCTCATGGCAGTTGTTGAAAAGAAGGGAAGCTATACTGGTCTTTGAGTTTTTTTTAATGGCAAAACTGAAAAATAAACACATAAAATGAAAATTTTAGTCTTTTGTTTAGCTGCATAAAAAAATTGCACACATATACTGTAGTTGCATACACACGTATATATATACGAGGTCTGTGATATAAAAAGCGGTCCTTTTTATTTTTTTCAAAAAATAAATGGATCTGATTCATATGTTTTTAGGTCAGATAAGCTTGAACCCTCGTGCACATGCGTGAGTTTTGTCATGCCTGTCGGTGACGTCATTCGCCTGTGGGCAGGCTTTGAGTGAGGTGTGGACTCCCCCTCCCGTCGGAATCTCTTTGTCTGAGACGCTGCAGGGAGATGGCGCGCGTTGCTTTATCAAATTTTTTCAGGACCTGTGAGGGATATCCGTGTGGACACTATTCGAGAAATTCAGCTGGTTTTCGGTGTAAAGTTTAACGGCTGATGAGAGATTGTGGAGTTTCTTTCACTTTAAGGACAGCCCACAAAGGTAGCGTCCGTCTGGCTGTTTCGAGCTGAAAACATCCTAATTTAAAGCTCTGTTCACCCAGGACGTCGTCAGAGAAGCCGGCATCAGGAGTTTACCCGGACATTCCACTGTTAAAGGAGATTTTGTAATGAAAGAACGTGCGGATGAATTTGCCGAGTCGTTTCCATGACGACGTGACAAATCTGTGTGCGCCGCGACATGAAAAACACCTCCGTGTTGAAAACCATTTGTAACATTCAGGCGGCTTTTGAT
Organism: Thalassophryne amazonica; assembly: GCF_902500255.1. Taxonomy (NCBI): domain Eukaryota; kingdom Metazoa; phylum Chordata; class Actinopteri; order Batrachoidiformes; family Batrachoididae; genus Thalassophryne; species Thalassophryne amazonica. The sequence continues at coordinate 84,564,208 of NC_047109.1, read as the reverse complement.
GGCTTTCAACAAATGAGTATCTGAGAAATTGTTTAACAGCTTGGGCATCTTCCAACTTGTCCGTTAAGGTTTCCAACGGAGGTGTTTTTCCTGTGGCGACCCCCTGCGGTCGGGTCCGGCCCGACATGCGAATCTGCCCGCATGTTCTTTCATTACAAAATCTCCTTTAACAGTGGAATGTCAGGATAAACTCCTGATCCCGAATTCTTCTGAAAGTTCTCTGTTATCTCACGACGTCTTGGGTCCACAGAGCCTGAAATTAGGAAGTTTTCAGCTTGATACAGCGAGACGACGCTACCTCGGAGCGCACATCACCGTCAGGCGCCGTGGGCCGTCCTTACGGCGACAGTAAAACTCCAAAATCTCTCATCAGCTGTTAAAATTTTCACCGAAAACCAGCTGAATTTATTGAATGGTGTCCACTCAGTTGTGCCTTACAGGTTTTGAAAAAATTTTTATCAAACAAAGCAGCAGTCTCTGAGCCATTCCTAAACAATGAAAAAACGACGAGAGGGTGGGCCACTCCCCACTCAAAGACTGCCCACAGGCAAATGACGTAACCAACAGGCGTGAAAAAACTCTCGCATGCCCACGAGGGTTCAAGCATGTCTAATGTAATCACACGTGATTCAAATCCATATAGTTTTTGAAAAAAATAATAAGGTCCGTTACTTTTCTCACAGACCTCGTATATATATATAGATATATATATATATCTATATATATAGATATATTTCATTGAGAAAGGCAAAACTTGGGCGGCACGGTGGCTAGCACTGTTGCCTGACTGCAAGAAGATGGTGGGATTGCTTCCCACCTGTATGTATATGTGTGTATATATATATATATATATATATATATATATATATATATATATATATATATATATATATATATATATATATATATATACATATATATACGAGGTCTATTAGATAATAAACTGACCCTTTTATTTTTTTTTTTAACTATATGGATTTGAATGACGTGCGATTACACCAATCATGCTTGAACCCTCGTGTGCATGCGTGAGTTTTTTCACACATGTCGGTGACGTCATTTCCCTGTGGGCAGGCCTTGAGTGAGATGTGGTCCAGCCCTCTCGGCTGAATTCCTTTGTTTCACACGCTGCTCGAGACGGCGCGCGTTGCTTTATCAAAAATTTTTCTGGACCTGTGAGGAATATCCGAGTGGACACTATTTGAGAAATTAAGCTGGTTTTTGGTGAAAAGTTTAACGGCTGATGAGAGATTATGGGGTGTTTCTGTCGATGTAAGGACTTCCCACGGAGCGGGACGTCGTGCAGCGCTTCCAGGCGCCGTCGTCAGCCTGTTTCGACCTGAAAACATCCTAATTTAAGGCTTAATTCACCCAGGATGTCGTGAGAGAACAGAGAAGATTCAGAAGAGGCCGTCATGAGGACTTTATGCGGACATTCCACTGTTTAAGGACATTTTTAATGAAAGACGTGCGTGCAAATTCGTCGAGTCGTTTCCGTGACGACTCGGCAAATCTGTGTGCGCCGCGACAGGAAAAACATCTCTGTGTGAAAACCATTTGTAAAATTCAGGCGGCTTTTGATGGCTTTCAACAAGCGAGTAACTGAGAAATTGTTTAACAGCTTGGGCATGTTCCAACTTGCCCGTTAAGGTTTCCAACGGAGGTGTTTTTCCTGTCGCGACCCCCCGCGGTCGGGTCGGGCCCGACATGCGACTCTGCCCGCACGTTCTTTCATTACAAAATGTCCGTTAACAATGGAATGTCCCAATAAACTCCTCATGCCGACTTCGTCTGAAAGTTCTCTGTTCTCTGACGACTTACTGGGTCAACAGAGCCTGAAATGTGGAAGTTTTCAACTTGAAACGGCGAGACGCTGCCTCCTCGAAGTGCAGATCGCTGTCAGGCGCCGTGGGCCATCCTTACGGCGACACTACCAGACCAAAATCTCTCATCAGCCGTTAAAATTTTTACCGAAAACCAGCTGAATTTAACGAATGGTGTCCACTCAGTTGTGCCTTACAGTTTTGAAAAAATTTTGATCAAACAAAGCAGCAGTCTCTGAGCCATTCCTAAACAATGAAAAAATCGACGAGAGGGTGGGCCACTCCTCACTCAAAGACTGCCCACAGGCAAATGACGTAACCGACAGGCGTGAAAAAAACTGTTGCATGCCCACGAGGGTTCAAGCATGTCTGATATAATCACACGTGATTCAAATCCATATGGTTTTTGAAAAAAATAATAAGGTCGGATACTTTTCTAATAGACCTCGTATATATATATATATATATATATATATATATATATATATATATATATATATATACATATATATATATATATATATATATATATACGAGGGCTGTCCGTAAAGTATAGGTCCTTTTTATTTTTTCAAAAACTATATGGATTTCATTCATATGTTTTTACGTCAGACATGCTTGCACCCTCGTGCGCATGCGTGAGTTTTTCCATGCCTGTCGGTGACGTCATTCGCCTGTGAGCACTCCTTGTGGGAGGAGTCGTCCAGCCCCTCGTCGGAATTCCTTTGTCTGAGAAGTTGCTGAGAGACTGGCGCTTTGTTTGATCAAAATTTTTTCTAAACCTGTGAGACACATTGAAGTGGACATGGTTCGAAAAAATTAAGCTGGTTTTCAGTGAAACTTTTAACAGCTGATGAGAGATTTTGAGGTGATTCTGTCGCTTTAAGGACTTTTCACGGTGCGAGACGTCGTGCAGCGCTCTCAGGCAGCGTCATCAGCCTGTTTCAAGCTTAAAACCTCCACATTTTGTTGTGTGGGCCGCTGAAGAGGAGGTACTGCTGGCTCACCACCACCGGATGGCGCCCTGCTTGGAGTGCGGGCTTCAAGCACAAGAGGGCGCCAGAACCACTGGGAGTGACAGCCGTCAATCATCCTCAACACCAGCTGTCACTCATCATCACCATCACCATAAAGGCCGGGTGGCGACTCCACCTCCTCGCCGAGAAATCTCCTACGATACAAGGTAATCTCTCTGCTGACTTATACGTCAAATAATAATCTGATCTGTTTTGCAGCTGTTTTTTCCTGGTGGTATTTCCTTGACTGGATTTTCGGAGCTGCACGTGTGTATGATTGGAGGTGGAGGCTCTCCCTCCACAAGAATCAATAATCAAGGTTGCTGGGTGTGAGGATTCACACTCACTACCTTCTGTTTTTTCTGCCAGCAGTACCAGGGCCGACAACGGAGGACAGAGACCACCTGGGGACTCGGGGCTTGGCGGCTTCGGTGTTCTTCAGGCCGTTGGTGGTGGAAGCGGTGTGGGTCCCGGCTCTTCGTTCATCTGAGGTCTCCTATCTTCGAGCCTGCCCGCAATCCTCTTGTGTGTGATTGGCAGTACCTTTGTTTATTTTACGTTGTGTTCTTGTGCAACATTAAATTGTTACTCCTTCCCTTATCCATTGTCCGTTCATTAGCGCCCCCTGTTGTGGGTCCGTGTTACGACACCTTCCCAACAGGATTTCTCGGCCATTCGTCATGGATCCCGAGGGGCGTCAACCACAGCTTGAACAGCCAATGGGAGAACAGGGAGCGCAGGCGTCAGCAGGAGGCGTGGTAAGTGATCTGCAGCAAATCCTTACCGCTTTCACTGCTCAGTTACAGCTGGTAACTGAGCAAAATGCAAGCCTCAATCAGAGGATGGAGGCTCTCACCGCCAGAGTGGAAGCACGCGAGTCAAGCGTCGCTGCAGTGTCTCCTCCTGCTGGTCCGGGGCCTAATGTAGATGTTCCACTGGCCGTTCAACTACCCCCCCCACCGTCCCCTGAAGCTTACATAAGTCCTCCTGAACCGTACGGAGGCTGTGTGGAGACGTGCGCAGACTTCTTGATGCAGTGTTCGCTCGTTTTTGCACAGCGTCCAGTCATGTACGCGGCAGACGCCACCCGGGTGGCTTATGTAATTAATCTGCTTCGAGGTGAGGCACGCGCTTGGGCTACAGCGCTCTGGGAACAGCAGTCATGGCTTCTGACGTCATACGCTGGGTTTATACGGGAATTCAAACAGGTGTTTGATCATCCCAACAGAGGCGAGACCGCCTCGACCGTGCTGCTGTCACTGAGACAGGGGCGTCAAAGCGCGGCCGATTACGCTGTCGACTTCCGCATCGCGGCTGCGAGGTCGGGTTGGAATGACGTCGCGCTCCGCGCCGCCTTCATAAGCGGACTGTCTCCAGTACTGAAGGAGCATTTACTGGCTAAGGACGAACCGCAGACTTTCGACGGGCTTGTCACTCTGGTTATACGCTTAGACAACCGTTTGAATGAACACCGTCGGGAGCAGGCCGGGGGGCGTGGCCGGGCACAAGCCGTCCCTCTCTCTTCCGGGTCTGACGGGGTGACGTCGTCCTCACGCTCCATTGCCGGTGGGCTCCGTGTGGCAACAGCTCCCCCTGCTGACGAAGCTATGGACACGAGCAGGGCTAAAGTGAGATCAGATATTAAACAAAGGAGACTGGCCCGCGGGGAATGTTTTTACTGTGGCTCATGTGAGCACCTGTTAAAAGACTGCCCCAAACGGTCAAACACCAACGCCCGTCCTTAGACACTGGGCTAAGGGTGGGCCATAACATGTGCACGGGAAGTTCCCGCAAATCAGCACGAATCCCAGTGGTAATCCTGAGTGGGGATTTAACCCTTCACGCCCCAGCACTGGTGGACACGGGGTCCGAAGGGAATCTGTTGGATAGCAGATGGGCAAAGGAAGTGGGGCTCCCCCTAGTGGCTCTGCCTTCGCCCTTGAAGGTACGGGCACTAGATGGCACTCTACTCCCGCTAATCACACACCGGACCCAGCCTGTGACCCTGGTTGTGTCTGGGAATCACCGGGAGGAGATAGTGTTTTACGTGACATCTTCTACCTCCCGAGTGATTTTGGGTTTTCCTTGGATGGTGAAGCACAATCCCCGGATCGATTGGCCGTCTGGGGTCGTGGTGCAGTGGAGCGAAACCTGCCACCGGGAGTGTTTAGGATCCTCGGTTCCCCCCGGAATGACGGCTAAGGAGGAGGTTAAAACCCCTCCCAATCTGACGGCGGTGCCAGGGGAGTACCATGATCTGGCTGACGTCTTCAGCAAAGATCTGGCGCTCGCCCTTCCACCACACCGACCGTACGATTGTGCCATCGATTTGGTTCCGGGCAGTGAGTTCCCGTCCAGTAGGCTGTACAATCTCTCACGTCCGGAACGCGAATCAATGGAAACCTACATCCGGGACTCCTTGGCCGCCGGGTTGATCCGGAACTCCACCTCCCCGATGGGTGCTGGTTTCTTTTTTGTGGGCAAGAAAGACGGCGGACTTCGTCCATGCATCGATTACAGGGGATTGAACGAGATCACGGTTCGCAATCGATACCCATTGCCCCTCTTGGATTCGGTGTTCACACCCCTGCATGGAGCCAAAATATTCACCAAACTCGATCTTAGGAATGCGTACCATCTAGTTCGGATCCGGAAGGGAGATGAATGGAAGACGGCATTTAACACCCCGTTGGGTCATTTTGAGTACCTGGTCATGCCGTTCGGTCTCACTAACGCCCCCGCGACGTTCCAAGCCTTGGTTAATGACGTCCTGCGGGACTTCCTGCACCGGTTTGTCTTCGTGTATCTGGATGATATACTCATCTTTTCCCCGGATCCTGAGACCCATGTCCGGCATGTACGTCAGGTCCTACAGCGGTTGTTAGAAAACCGGCTGTTTGTGAAGGGCGAGAAGTGTGAGTTTCACCGCACGTCTCTGTCCTTCTTGGGGTTTATCATCTCCTCCAACTCCGTCGCCCCGGATCCGGCCAAGGTTGCGGCGGTGAGGGATTGGTCCCAACCAACGAGCCGTAGGAAGCTGCAACAGTTCCTCGGCTTCGCAAACTTCTACAGGAGGTTCATTAAGGGTTACAGTCAGGTCGTTAGCCCCCTGACCGCCCTGACCTCCACCAAAGTCCCCTTCACCTGGTCGGACCGGTGCGAGGCCGCGTTTAGGGAGTTGAAACGCCGGTTTTCATCTGCTCCAGTTCTGGTGCAGCCTGATCCTACTCGCCAGTTTGTAGTAGAGGTGGACGCCTCAGACTCAGGAATAGGAGCCGTGCTGTCCCAGAGCGGGGAGTCCGATAAGGTTCTCCATCCTTGTGCCTACTTTTCCCGCAGGTTGACCCCCGCTGAACGGAACTATGACGTGGGCAATCGAGAACTCCTCGCGGTGAAGGAGGCTCTAGAAGAGTGGAGACACCTGTTGGAGGGGGCTACGGGGCCTTTCACGGTTTTTACGGACCACCGGAACCTGGAGTACATCCGGACCGCCAAGCGGCTGAACCCCAGGCAAGCCCGCTGGTCCCTGTTCTTCGCACGCTTTGACTTCCGGATCACCTACCGCTCCGGGACCAAAAATCAACGATCTGATGCATTGTCCCGGGTGCACGAAGAGGAAGCCAAGGTCGGGTTGTCGGACCCCATCGACACCATCCTTCCCGAGTCCACTGTCGTGGCTACCCTCACCTGGGACGTGGAGGAGATCGTCCGGGAGGCCCAGACTAAGAACCCGGACCCGGGAAACGGTCCGAAGAATAGACTCTACGTTCCACCAGAGGCTAGGGCTGCCGTCTTGGACTTCTGCCACGGATCCAAGCTCTCCTGTCATCCTGGAGTGCGTAGGACCGTGGCAGTAGTCCAGCAGCGCTTCTGGTGGGCGTCACTGGAAGCCGACGTCCGGGACTACGTCCAGGCCTGCACCACCTGTGCCAGGGGCAAGGCGGACCATCGCAAGACCAGGGGTCTCCTCCAACCCCTGCCTGTGCCTCATCGCCCCTGGTCCCACATCGGTCTGGACTTCGTCACGGGCCTCCCGCCGTCCCAGGGCAACACCGCCATACTGACGATAGTGGACCGGTTCTCCAAGGCGGCCCACTTCGTGGCCCTCCCGAAGCTCCCAACGGCCCAGGAGACGGCAGACCTCCTGGTTCACCACGTCGTGCGTCTGCATGGGATACCGTCGGACATCGTCTCGGATCGTGGTCCCCAGTTTTCCTCGCAGGTCTGGAGGAGTTTTTGTAAGGAACTGGGGGCCACCGTGCGTCTCTCGTCCGGGTACCACCCACAGACGAACGGCCAGGCAGAGCGGGCGAACCAGGAACTTGAACAGGCTCTTCGTTGTGTCACCTCCGCTCACCCGGCGGCCTGGAGTAACCATCTGGCCTGGATCGAGTACGCTCACAACAGCCAAGTATCCTCTGCCACCGGCCTCTCCCCCTTTGAAGCGTGTCTGGGCTACCAGCCCCCGTTGTTCCCACTGGTGGAGGGAGAGGTCGGGGTACCCTCGGTCCAGGCCCACCTGCGGAGGTGCCGCCGGGTGTGGCGGGCCGCCCGCTCTGCCCTGTTGCAGGCCCGGACGAGGGCCAAGGCCCATGCAGACCGCCGGCGTTCCCCGGCCCCTACATACCAACCAGGGCAGGAGGTGTGGCTATCCACCAAAGATATCCCGCTCCAGGTGACCTCCCACAAACTCAAGGACCGCTTCATCGGGCCGTTCCCCATCGCCAAGATCCTCAGTCCGGCCGCAGTGAAGCTAACTCTCCCGGCTTCACTGCGGATCCATCCGGTTTTTCATGTTTCCAAACTCAAGCCATACCACACCTCACCGCTCTGCTCCCCCGGACCCGACCCACCTCCTGCCCGGATCATCGACGGGGAGCCGGCATGGACCGTTCGTCGGCTCCTGGACGTCCGTCGGATGGGTCGGGGCTTTCAGTACCTGGTGGACTGGGAGGGTTACGGACCCGAGGAACGCTCCTGGGTGAAGAGGAGCTTCATCCTGGACCCGGCCCTTTTGGTCGATTTCTACCACCGACACCCAGACAAGCCTGGTCGGGCGCCAGGAGGCGCCCGTTGAGGGGGGGGTCCTGTTGTGTGGGCCGCTGAAGAGGAGGTACTGCTGGCTCACCACCACCGGATGGCGCCCTGCTTGGAGTGCGGGCTTCAAGCACAAGAGGGCGCCAGAACCACTGGGAGTGACAGCCGTCAATCATCCTCAACACCAGCTGTCACTCATCATCACCATCACCATAAAGGCCGGGTGGCGACTCCACCTCCTCGACGAGAAATCTCCTACGATACAAGGTAATCTCTCTGCTGACTTATACGTCAAATAATAATCTGATCTGTTTTGCAGCTGTTTTTTCCTGGTGGTATTTCCTTGACTGGATTTTCGGAGCTGCACGTGTGTATGATTGGAGGTGGAGGCTCTCCCTCCACAAGAATCAATAATCAAGGTTGCTGGGTGTGAGGATTCACACTCACTACCTTCTGTTTTTTCTGCCAGCAGTACCAGGGCCGACAACGGAGGACAGAGACCACCTGGGGACTCGGGGCTTGGCGGCTTCGGTGTTCTTCAGGCCGTTGGTGGTGGAAGCGGTGTGGGTCCCGGCTCTTCGTTCATCTGAGGTCTCCTATCTTCGAGCCTGCCCGCAATCCTCTTGTGTGTGATTGGCAGTACCTTTGTTTATTTTACGTTGTGTTCTTGTGCAACATTAAATTGTTACTCCTTCCCTTATCCATTGTCCGTTCATTAGCGCCCCCTGTTGTGGGTCCGTGTTACGACACCTTCCCAACACATTTCAGGCTCTATTGATCCAGGACATCGTGAGAGAACAGAGAAGTTTGAGAAGAAGTCGGTTTCAGCATTTTATCCAGATATTCCACTGTTAAAGGAGATTTTTTTTAATGAAAGACGCAGCCGACGCGGCGCGGCAGCACAGGAAAAACACCTCCGTGTTGATAACCATTTGTTAAAATCCAGTTGGCTTTTGATGGCTTTCAGTGGAGTGAGTATATGAGAAATTGTTTATCAGCTGGAGATGTTCCAACTTGTCCTCAAGGCTTCCAACAGAGGTGTTTTTCCTGTGGTGGAGCTTCGCGGCGGCTGCGAGCCGACGCTGCAATCTGCCCGCACGTCTTTCATTAAAAAAATCTCCTTTAACAGTGGAATATCTGGATAAAATGCTGAAACCGACTTCTTCTCAAACTTCTCTGTTCTCTCACGACGTCCTGGATCAATAGAGCCTGAAATGTGGAGGTTTTAAGCTTGAAACAGGCTGATGACGCCGCCTGAGAGCGCTGTGCGACGTCTCGCACCGTGAAAAGTCCTTAAAGCGACAGAATCACCTCAAAATCTCTCATCAGCTGTTAAAATTTTCACTGAAGACCAGCTTAATTTTTCGAACCATGTCCACTTCGATGTGTCTCACAGGTTTAGAAAAAATTTTGATCAAACAAAGCGCCAGTCTCTCAGCAACTTCTCAGACAAAGGAATTCCGACGAGGGGCTGGACGACTCCTCCCACAAGGAGTGCTCACAGGCGAATGACGTCACCGACAGGCGTGGAAAAACTCACGCATGCGCACGAGGGTTCAAGCATGTCTGAAGTAAAAACATATGAATGAAATCCATATAGTTTTTGAAAAAAATAAAAAGGACCTATACTTTACGGACAGACCTCGTATATATATATATATATATATATATATATATATGTGTGTGCGTGTGTGTGTTTATGGGCACCTTTGTGAGGTTCGTCAAATAACATAACTTGTTCACCAGACTGAACACAAAAGTAACATAGTTGAAGACGATAAGCAAACAACCACTCACCATTTTCTTGTCAGATGAGAACCCTACAGCCACCCATCCATCTGTGTCTGCACTCAACTCATACTCCACGTCTGTCCCAATGCGGCGGTAACTCAGAAAGTAGTCACATGTCTCTGCATCACAACCTGGCTTCCCATATCTGAACAAACAGTGTAGAAGTCATATTATCAGTCATTTTAGAAAGTCACATTTCCACAACAAGGGCAGTGAGTGGGCACAGTTTAAAAATAGATCCATGAGGTTTTTGTTTCTGCAGAGTATTTGTAAAATCTGATCGCGCTGTAAAGTGAAGAAAAGGAGCCTGTGGGAGAAATACACAAAAGGTTCATCCACCTCTCACCTTATGCAGCCTTTAGTTATCCCACAGTCGATGACTTTGATCTTGGCAAAAGGATCCACTGGTGGAGCGGTGGGGAACGGGTAACCTGTAAAATGTAAAAGCAGTACTTTGTTGGTGCCATGCAACAGCTTATGCTATATTAAATAAAAATATGGTGGTTTTGAAGATAATAAAAAGTATAGGAGAGAGGCCTTCTGCACAAGAAATAGATTTTTTTACAGTGTATGTATATACATTTCATATAAAAACAATCAAATCTGGGAATTAGTCATATGCACACACACGCGCATATGTACACACACACACACACACGATATTAGGATAATACAAGAAGCAATGCAGCTCACAACTTAAAAAAATTAAGGTAACCATTTCCATGGATCTTTTTAAATAAGCAATTCCACCTCAGCCAAACCCAGATGTAGCAAAGTATTTAGTTATGCTGGAGGTTTCTTCCTGTTAAAAGGGAGTTTTTCCTTCCCACTGTAGCCAAGTGCTTGCTCACAGGGGGTCGTTTTGACCGTTGGGGTTTTACATAATTATTGTATGGCCTTGCCTTACAATATAAAGCGCCTTGGGGCAACTGTTTGTTGTGATTTGGCACTATATAAAAAAATTGATTGATTGATTATGTGGTTTAGTATTCTTGATTTGATTTGTTATTATCACACTGAATACGTTTGTTAGTTTTACATGATTTAAATGTGAACATTAATTCCACATGATCAGAATGTGTCCAAATAACATAACTGCCTCATGTTTCTTAGAAACATAAGAAAATGTAAATCCAACAGACCTTTTGTCAGTGTATAAGGTTCATTAAGTTGAGCCAACTTAATTAAAATGTTTTGGTGTTATTAGGTAGCCAATTTTTTTCATTTAAATTATTCCAACATCGTTATTTTACCTCCATTCTACTTAGAAATGTCCATGCAAATTCTTATTATCATTTTGTGATGTTTTTTAAAAGTTCCTTTTAGCTTATTTCACTTAAGTCAAAATAAATGGAATGTTGCAATTCCAGTTTTACAGTCAAACTGTTTCTTTAAAGTCATCTTGTAAATTATCAACTGACTCAATTGGAGTGCGTGTAGGGGTTTAAAAATTCTATGCACATAAAAAAAACAATATAGTTTTAGAGCCAAAACTGAGTTTTAATGCAGTACAGGTTAAGGTTTGGTAAGTTTCCATGGAATCAGAGGGAGCTGTCCGTGGTGCTGAACGGCCTTTTAATGTCTCTGGACGTCATAAACACGCGTTTAACTTGTAAACGAAATCCACCAAAACCGTCAGATGACCTCCATCCTCCTTACCATCATCGGACAGATATCTGGACTCAAGAAACTCGGAGGCAAAGGTGCTGTATGAGTCCTTGTGAGGCTCCTGGTGCCCCGGCTCTCCGTGCTCCCCATGCGCGGCCCGGAGCGCTCCCTCGTCGGTGGGACTCGTAGTGACTCCCCGCCGTCCGCTGTGGATCAGCAGCGCCAACATTTGTGCGAGAAAAATCATGACGAGCACTTAAAAACAAAGAAGAAACACTAAACTAAACCTGAACGGACGCGGATACTCAGGACTGCCTGAATTTCGGCGTATCGGCGTATTTCGGCGATCATGTCCGCTTCCTAAATGGCTGTTTATTCTCCGCAGAGATGAGGAGGATGAAGAGGATCCGTGAGATTACGACGTTAATCCAGTCCTAAATTACCCAGATTCGCAATTTTCCCATTTAATTAGGACGCATCCCTGCAATCCCCTCTGGAAAATGACCTAAATCATAACGCGATCATTCGTCGTGCATCATTTTTCTGCGGCGGGTGGATGAATGGTTTCGTCCAGCCTTCTTCTCTTCCCCCTCCTCGATCACTGTAAAGGCCAATGGGCAAGCGCCACGTGCTGTAACCGCAATCAATCAATTAGGGTTAATGATGTGCGCAAAGCGTAAGAAAATAACAAGATACGTTTTGAACATTTAGCAGTTTAATACGGACGCAGGAGGGATGGGGAGGGGGAGATTCTCATCATCTTCCCCCCCACGACTTTTTCTTTCTCAAAATAATTTCTGCAAATGATCTGTCTGTAATCCAGACCACAACGCCCACTAACCATTCAGAAAAGCCTCACTTGTTAGTTTAACTCGGTCCATTTAAATCTATTTTCCAAAGTCACCCCAAAGATGCGCAGATGATCGCAATGCTGTGCTTTTATTGTGAAATGGAACTCAAATATAGTTCAGGTTGACAGTTACTATTTGAACAATTTAAGACCGGTAATTTTGAGTCGGTGCTTTTTAATACTATTTAGCAGAGCCCATCTCTCACTGATCGCGTTTTATAACAGTTTGTTTGTTTTTTGGCGAGGGGGAAACAACAAATTAAAAGCAAATAAATAATAATAATTGATTGGTTGAGTTTATTCAGTAAAATAATGCACAAGATACAGATTAATGGACATTAAAATACACGGATAACACAAGTGAAAAACAGTTATTTCCATCGTGGTCTGGATGGAATCAAATGACTGCTTACTACTACTAATAATAATCCATTTTTTTTACTTTTGTAACATAACAATGAAAATAATATTAATTATAGTTTTACACAATTGTTTTTTTAATTGTTGATGGAACAGACAACCACTTGCATTTTATCACAAACTGATCCAAATTGTTTCCTAATTTATGTCTGCACTAGCTAGGTAGATGCATTTTGGCCTCTCTTCATTGGCTTCCTGTTAATTCTAGAATAGAATTTAAAATTCTTCTTCTTACTTATAAGGTTTTGAATAATCAGGTCCCATCTTATCTTATGGACCTCTTAGTACCATATCACCCCAATAGAGCGCTTCGCTCTCACACTGCAGGCTTACTTGTAGTTCCTAGGGTTTTTAAGAGTAGAATGGGAGGCACAGCCTTCAGCTTTCAGGCTCCTCTCCTGTGGAACCAGCTCCCAATTCGGATCAGGGAGACAGACACCCTCTCTACTTCTAAGATTAGGCTTAAAACTTTCCTTTTTGCTAAAGCTTATAGTTAGGGCTGGATCAGGTGACCCTGAACCATCCCTTAGTTATGCTGCTATAGACTTAGACTGCTGTGGGGTTCCCATGATGCACTGAGTGTTTCTTTCTCTTTTTGCTCTGTATGCACCACTCTGCATTTAATCATTAGTGATTGATCTCTGCTCCCCTCCACAGCATGTCTTTTTCCTGATTCTCTCCCCTCAGCCCCAACCAGTCCCAGCAGAAGACTGCCCCTCCCTGAGCCTGGTTCTGCTGGAGGTTTATTCCTGTTAAAAGGGAGTTTTTCCTTCCCACTGTTGCCAAGTGCTTGCTCATAGGGGGTCGTTTTGACCGTTGGGGTTTTTCTGTAATTATTGTATGGCTTTTGCCTTGCAATATAAAGTGCCTTGGGGCAACTGTTGTTGTGATTTGGCGCTATATAAATTAAATTGATTTGATTTGATTTGATTTGATCATCTAGGTAGATGAGGAACCTTGGGGTAAGATTCATCCCATCCTGTCTATGGTTGATGCTGAGATTCTGATCCATGCATTTATCTTTTCCAGATTGGACTAGAGCAATGCTTTATTTTCTGGTTTACTGCAGTCCACCTTCTACTGGTTCAAAATGCTACTGCCAGACTTTTGACACAACGGAGAAGGTTCGACCACATTACACCCATTTTGGCATCCCTTCATTGGCTTCCTGTCTCTTTGAGATCAGACTTTAAGGTGTTGTTACTAGCCTATAGATTTGTTCACGGATTGGTACCTCCCTACCTGGCAGACCTGGTTGAGCCCTATGTACCGGCTCGGGCCTTGCGTTCACAGAGTGCAGGACTGTTGTGTGTCCCTAGGGTGAATAAAAAGTCAGCGGGTCACAGAGCCTTTTCTTATCGTGACGGGGCTCTGTGGAATGATCTACAAACTGCCCATGCATGACAGTCAGACTCTGTGGAGATTTTTAAAATGTAAATTGAAGACACATCTTTTTTCCCTGTTTTGTCGCTAGCATTTTATGTTATTGCGTGTCTTCTTATATTCTTTTTACTTATTTATGTTTTTATTCTTTTACTGTGTTTTTAAAAATCTTTTAATGAATTTTGTTTTGCTTTTTTTAAGTTGTGTTGTGTAAAGTGCCTTGAGGCAACCCCGTTGTGAATTGGTGCTATATAAATTAATAAATTTGATTTGATCTGTATCTGTCTCTGCTTCTGCCTTGTGTGACATACGTCATATATGATATGCTGTTACATTTTCTATAGGTGCTACCATGGGTGCCACACATTGATTAACAAGATGCAAGAAGGAATTTGCTTGGGTTAATGAAAGTAAAAAAAAAGGTAGTGGTCATATTCCTTAGCCATGCCATATTACAAATGAGTTAATCATTAATTTATTTTATTTTTTAGTTTTAGCTAGAATGGCCCTGTTGCTGAAATGGCTCTCCACTACACTCACAAAAAAAGACAAAAATTGGCTGAACTTGCTTAAATTTTGTATGTTATTTCCTTTCACTTATTCATGGACAAAGTCGCTCTCCTTTCACAGCACAAGATTTCTTGGATTACTTTGAGAAGAAAATAGACAACATTAGGTTAAACATATTCCAGCATACCTTATCCCAGCCACTACACCCTGCTATTGAGGTGGGTGCCATTACTGAGGTATTATTTACAGAATTTGATAGTCTCACTAGGTGTGCTGAAGAAACTTGTAACCTCTACAAAAGCACTACCTGCTTATTTGATCCTATACCAACAACATTGTTTAAGGACCTGTGGCTCACTCTTGGGCCAACTGTGCTGGAAATGCTTAATCTTTCTTTAACTTCTGGATCTGTTCCTAAATGTTTCAAATCTGCAGTGATTAAACCATTACTTCAGAAATCTAATCTTGACCCTAGTGTATTGAAAAACTATAGGCCGATATCAAATCTATCATTTTGCTCTAAAATTGTGGAAAAGGTGGTTTCACGGCAACTTGTGGACCACTTTACTGAGAATAATCTTTTTAAGCCACTGTAGTCAGCTTTTACAGAAGATCATTCCACAGAGACAGCTGTCACTAAAGTGATGAATGATCTTCTGCTTGCAATGGATTTGGACACCATTACAGTTCTGGTGCTGTTAGATCTTAGTGCTGCGTTTGATACCGTGGATCATTGTATTCTACTCGATAGTCTGGAGAATCATTTTGGGATTACTGGGAGTGCCCTTGCATGGTTGACATCATACCTGACCAGTTGTTGTCACTGTGTTTTGTACAATAACACTAGCTCTAACCTTAGTGACATGAAATTTGGGGTTCCACAGGGGTCTGTCTTAAGCCCCCTGCTTTTCTCCCTTCATATAGCACCCCTTGGGCACATATTGCAGCGTTTTGGGATTACCTTTCATTGCTATGCTGATGATACTCAGTTATACATGCTGATAACTGCTGGTAATCTCATCCACATAAAATCCTTAGAAGATTGCCTTGCATCAGCGAAAAGCTGGATGTCTAGCAATGGCCTACTTTTAAACTCTGATAAGACTGAAATGATGGTTCTTGGTCCAGTGAGACATCGGCATCAATTTGACCAGCTAACGCTTAGCCTAGGCTCGTGTGTCATACATCACACTGACAAAGTGAGGACCCTTGGGGTAATTTTTGATCCTATGTTGTCCTTTGACTTCCACATTAAAGATATTACAAGGACTGCTTTCTTCCACCTGCGAAATATAGCAAAGATTCATTCCATCCTGTCTATGGCTGATGCTGAGACCCTGATTCATGCGTTGGTGTCTTCTAGATTGGACTACTGCAATGTTCTATTTTCTGGTTTACCGCAGTCCAGCATTAGGGGTCTCCAGTTGGTTCAAAATCCTGCTGCCAGACTTTTGACAGGAAGCAGAAAGTTTGACCACATTACAGTCATGTTGGCATCTCTTCACTGGCTTTCTGTCCCTGTGAGGTCAGGTTTTAAGGTTCTGCTACTAACTTATGAAATTGTTCACGGACTGGCATCTCCCTACTTAGCGGACCTAATTAAACCCTACGTACTGGCCTGGGCTCTGCGTTCTCTGGGTGCTGGACTACTTTGTGTCCCTAGGGTGAATAAAAAGTCTGCGGGTCACTGAGCTTTCTCTTATCATGCCCCTGGGTAACACTTTATATTAACTGCACTCTATAAACCATTATTAAAGCATTTCTAAAGTGTAAGTAAGTGCTTAAAATTAATTAATTAATTCATTAATTTAATTAATAAAACATAAAATAAATAAATGATTGGGTGCTAAAAATTAAAATTAAGAAATTTAATAAAATAATAATAATAATAATAAATAAATAAATAAATAAATAAATAAAAAAGATGGAACCGGGGAAAAGGCACAATATGAGGACATCCTTAAACGGTGGTACAGTATTTGAGAGAGCTATAAAGGAAAAGAGGAAAGAATTAGAGAGCAGGTAGCTAAAAGAACAGGAGAGGAATGTGATGAACCACTAACAGGTGCAGAGAGAAGTCGTGGGATTCTTAAATGGTTTATAGAGAATTTAAAAAATCATTTATAAATGTTTTATAAAGACATTACATATTTTGCTATTAATAATTATTAAGCCATCTGTTTATGTTCTTACCAATGAGTAGCTAATAAAAAAGAATGCTTAAGAATTTGTGAGGAAAAAATGTAAAGACAATAAAAATATGATTTGTAAAGTATTTTTTATCACTAATGTATAGTCTCTGATTTTACATTTGTAAATGATGAACTATTAATGATCAGCTTTTCTTAAATGGTTTATAGAGAATTAAAAAATCATTTAAAATGTTTTAAAAAGACATTACATATTTTGTTATTAATAATTATTAAGCAGTCTTTATGCTCTTACCAATGAGTAGCTAATAAAAAAGAACGCTTAGTAAATGTTTTCCAAGTACATATTTAAGCATTTACTTACACTTTATAAATGCTTTATTAATGCTTTATAGCATGCAGTTAATATAAAGTGATACCTGCTTCTGTTCAGTGGAATGAACTCCCTGCTTCAATAAAACAGTCAGATTCTGTAGAGACTTTCAAGTCTAGACTTCAGACGCACTTATTTTCCCTTTCGTATGGCTAGCAAACTGGCATAGTATGTTACTACGCTTTTTACCATTTTAAATTAATTTTATTAGGAAATGGAGCATGCCACGGCCTCAACTTTATCTAAAGTCCTGGTCTTTAAGTGAAGCTTAGGGCTAGTGGCCGGCGATCACCTTAGTATTTCTTCAGTTTTTCTTGATGCTTAATGCTGACAAATTATACTGTATTTGTTATCTTTCCGATGCCTGATTCTGTTTTTTTTTCTCTCCGTTTGAGGTGCGGCTCCATCCAGAGATGGGTGTGGTGTCTACTTCTGCAACCCTCTTGTCCTGTGCACTGGCAAAATTTCCTGTATATTCATTTTGTCAATTGTGTCGATAGCATGGCCCAAGCAGAGGGTCGCCCCTTTAAGTCTGGTCTGCTTGAGGTTTCTTTCTCAAATCATCACAGCAAGTTTTTCCTTACCACTGCCACCTGTGTGCTTGCTCTAGGGGTTGGTAAGGTTAGACCTTACTTGTGTGAAGCGCCTTGAGGCAACATCGTTGTGATTTGGCGCTACATAAATGAAAATAAATTGAATTGGATGGGAATCCTGCCCAAAACTGAATTGAGTTAATCCAATGAAAGTTTTTATTATTATTATTATTATTATTATTATTATTATTATTATTATTATTATTATTATTACTTACACTAAAAAAAAAAAAGAGGAAAAAAAGGACTCACTGGATGAATTCATTTCATTTATGAGCAGGATTTCTATCTAATATATATATATATATATATATATATATATATATATATATATATATATATATATATATATATATATAATTTAATTTAATTTAGTTGGGACTACATATATTTATTAGATGGAAATCCAATCCAATGACTCAATTTTTTGAGTGACTTAATTACTTAATTGCTTTTAACTATTGTTATTTTAGCTTGAATGTATGTGGCTCAGATATGAGCCTGATTTGCTAACATGCAAAGTGACCAACTGCAGACTGGGAGCATCTTGAGGATTAAGGATTTTGCTCAAGGACTCCTTGGTGATTTCTTTGTTATTGTGCTTTTTTTGTTTGTTTGTTTTTCTTTTTCTTTTCTTTTCTTTTTTTTTTTACTGTCTGATCAAGGAACTAAACCGAGAAGCTCTGGTCATAATTATGCCTTTCTAACTGCCTACACACCAAATTCACTAAATTATAGATTAAAAATAAGAAGGTAACAGGATAAAACCCCCACAATGGTTCCAGCTTTTAAGTTTTCATTTGTTCCCTACAACTCTTACTTTGTTCACCCAGTTATTTCAATATGTTACAATAATAATTTCTTAGTTGTCTTTGTGCAACACTTTCTTATTCTAGTATGAGCCAACTGTCTCATTATTTAAAATATTTTGTTTTGTTTGTTAACTCACAAGATCAGTTAAATGGTTTTTCTGGCTCACAGCACAAGTATATACAGTTTTGACTTGTTGCATTGATTTATGCCAGGGGTGGGCAATCATGTGCCATGAAAGGCTGAAGCACTGCAGGTTTTCCTTGCTACCAATCACCTCAGCAGGTCATTTCATTGATGTTCAGGTGTGTCAGTGGGTAATTTCATTGACAACCAGATGTTTATTTTCAAAGGAGAAGCTCATCAGCAACCCACCTGCTGAGGTGATTGGTTGCAAGGAAAACCTGCAGTTTCTCGGCCCTCATTGCCCACCCCTTTTTTATGGTGATGTTTGATTGGCACTGTGGTGCTCAAGGCCTCAACTCCTCACATGTATAAAACAAATCCATTCACAAAATGTGGAGAAACATATGCTGGAATGACTTTGTATCAAATGAGCGGTTACTTGGGGAGATTAAGATGAGGTGCATGACTTGCACTGTGAGGGAGCACCTTCATTGACATTTTAGCCATGTGGCGAATATCTCTACGTGTGATCCAGCACATAAGTGCCTGAGTGTTGAGGTCTCTAATGGCAGGAGAAGGCCAAGGGGATGCTCAGGTTTCACCTGGCTGCAGCACATACATGGTAACTTTCGAGAGGTGGAGATGGACTGGCTGTCTGCCTGAATGGTTGCCATCCAGGACCCAAGGCAACATCAAATGCCTGCTCCCAGGATTGACTGGGCTCCCCATTATATCTGTTTGTCAGAGACTGTGCACAGTCCTGCCACTGAGTGGTGCTATAAATCCACAGTTTGGGCCTGGTGTTAACATCTCTGTCAAGCTTTTCCTGCTTTTTCAAATGTAATTTTAACAAGTACAATTTTAATAAAATATAAAGAAAAGATGAGGACTCACTGGATCTCTTATCATGAGAGGAACCTTTCTAAATGATAGTAGTGATTGTCTTTTTTAACTCTACATTTGAATTACTTCACAGTGTGCCCACATCAGATTTATTCATACATAACAACTCATAAGCTCAGGGTAAATTCTCTAAACATAATTTGTGGCATTGCCTGAGGTTTTAATGCTGAAATGTTCCTGTATGAGATGTCCACTTTTATTGTTAGATCACCTGAAGCATCTTAACAAATCTGATAAATGATGATCACATCACTTATTGGAATAAACATTTCAGAGGTACTGGTACAAAGTCAAAGTAATTTAATGCAATCATCATTCTTCTGTGTATTCCTCAAAGATATTTAATGAGTCAGAATAAGCTGAGACTTTCGATGAGCCATACAATCATATAAAGCTCTGCTTTAAATCTTAACACAATATAACACAGGAATGTAAATAGATGTGTTTAAACATTGTGTTCATTCCCATTGAAATAAATAGTAAGTCCCTTCGGCTGCTCCCTTGTTTGCACTCGGGGTCACCACAGCAAATCCAAGGTGGATTTGCATGTTGAATTGGCACAGGTTTTACGCCGGATGCCCTTTCCTGACGCAACTCCACATTACATAGAGAAATGTAGCAGGGGTGGGAATTGAACCTGGAACCTTCTGCACTGAAACCAAGCACATTAACCACTTGGTCACCACCCCTGCTCCCACTGAAATAAATATGATGTTGAATATATTGAAATCGTTTTGAATAAGTGAAAGTGCAGTGGATGGCAACTACATTTTATGTAACTGGAAAAACGTTTCTAAGAATAAAACAAGTTTGAAGAACTGATTTTGGATGAGAGAGCAAAACATCTGTAGAACATCTTTAATCGCTTCATTTTTGTTCTTTATTTGTATGAAAGTTCTAAGAACGGAGAAGTTTACACGTGTCCTGCAGATAGTGCTAGTGTAACACTGTGAAACAGTGCAGAATTCTCACACACACACACACGTACACAAAATGCAAAGAACAAGTGTCCAGAACGATAAAGATTCTATCATGTAAGTTACCTTTTAATAAATAAATAAATAATGCTTTCCATATGAATATGGGATGGACAGCACGGTGGATTAGTGGTTCGCATTGTTGCCGCACAGCAATAAGGTTGTGGGGTCGCTGCTCACACCCTGGAGCCTTTCTGTGTGGAGTCTGCATGTTCTCCCCGTGTTTTTGTAGAAGAACGTGTTTTTCGCTACGGTTTCCTCCCACATCCAAAGACACGCAAATTTGGTGAACTGAAAACTTTAAATTGACTGTAGGTGTGCGTGTGGGTGTGAATGTGTTTGTTTGTCTGTATGTGGCCCTGCGACAGACTGGCGTCCTGTACAGGTTGTACCCTGCCTCACACCCTGTGGCTGCTGGGATAAGCTCTAGCAACCCCCCGCCTGTGACCCATAATTAGAGTAAGCGGGCATACAAACTGGATGAATGGATAAATATGGGACATACTGTATTTACAGCCGTCCCAGTATTCACTTCAAATGAATACCCCCACAAAAGAAATCCCAGTCAGTTGATAATTTATATCTATCTATCATCAATATTGTGTCATGTGCTGTGCTTTCCATTCATTCTGCAAGTGTGTCTCTATATGCAAAAACAACTCTCCTGCCAGCATGCCATAAGCACACACACAAATATGCTCCATGCGTTTGGGCGTGCACATGCCTTGAAGTGACCTGGATTTGTAGGAAGAGATGTGGAATAATATTTCTTATGGGGTGCTGCTTTCAGTCCCACGGACAGCAATCAATTGGCATATTCCATTCAAAGAGTAGTCCAAGGACAGCTGCTGTGTGAGCCAGCTCAGTGTCACTGCAGTTCGTGGGACTTGATAATGAAAATACGTTAATCTATGGGTTTGTGATGGGGGTAGGAAAATGGGGCGTTGTTCATAATGGGGGCACTAATTAGTTTTGTGATGGAGAGCAGAAAATGTTGGGTGAAGGGGGGTCTGGAGGGAGTCATGGTTAACTTTTGGGAAGGGTACAGGTTAACGCTATGGTTATAGTTAGAGTTAGGACAAGGGGGAGATTATAAATAGCAAAATAAGAAAACTGTCACAAAAAGTGGATGCTTTATGTGGCGGGGCACGAAAAAAAAAACGTGAAATAGGGTTGGCCTGTCAGTGTCACATTTGTTCTGCATCAGTGAAGTCCAATGAAGTTGTAAAAATCAATGCACTCCTCAATGCATCCTTATTTAATACTTACTGCGTTCTGATTTGTCACATATTTTTAACATGTCCAAAGTTTGACCATACTGAGCTCTTTGCACTACCTATTGGGTTCCTAATAAGTTGTGCAGGTTCTGGCTCAGCCTTCCTGTTTTTTTGTGGATATTGTAGAAACATGGCTGAGTGTCACAGGTATTTGAACCAAGGATCATCTCCACAAGCCCAGCCCACGACTTTAACCACCTGACCATTACCTCCCCATTGTGTGCCTCTAAGGATTAAAGCCACCAGTTCTTCGAACTATCTTATACAGTGCTGCAAGATGATGAGACGCTGTGATCGTCTTTCAAGAGCACTGGTCAAAAGTCATGTCATAGATTTCTACTTTAGAATTGGAATATATTATAGAAGACCAAGGTTGGGTAGGATTACTTTGAACTGTAATACAAAAATAATCAGATTACAAGTAATCCAAATGTATGTACATACATACATGTAATCCACATGTATTCTTTCAAAGTAATCCTACCCAACCTTGTAGAAGACATACCTTGCTGAATATTCATGTACAGTTACCAGCAACTGAGAAATTATGATATAAACTTAATGGTGATGAATGCAGCAACGTCATCAAACAACTCCCACACAGCCAAGAAATATGGTGTGAAAGTGTCACATTAGAAGATGGTGAGCACACACAATAAAAGTAAGTTCTTTTAGCTTCTTCCTTTTTTCACTTGGGATCAGTACAGCAGATTTGATATGGATCTGCATGTTAATTTGGCACGTTTTATGAAGGATGCCCTTCCGGACGCAACTCCACATTATATGGAGAGTGGAAAGGGGCAGCTGTGAACTGGGAACCTTCTGCTCTGGAAATAAGGTGAGCACACACAAAAAAAGCCATTTTAAAAATGACAACATTCAGAAAAACATACTGTGGACCTATAGATAGATAATTGCATATATACACTATTCTACCTTAGTTAAACACGATTTGATATTAACAGTTGCTTATACAATAATAGGGTATTCTAGGACAGCTTGACTTAGTTTGAGTGTACAAAATTCAAATAGAAATAACTCGTACTGCTGATTCCATCTTCCCACTAATAAGAACATAAACTTTTCTCTTGTTGAGCTTGCTGTGTTCTTGCATGTGCATGGCTGTGCATGTTTGCACATGTGGGTCTGTGATTTATCTTTTATCTTATGTAGAACTGTGTCCAGCGTTAGATCACGCTTCCTCATGAATTGCATATAAAGTGTGTGTGTGTGTGTGTGCGCACACCCACATGTGTGCAGCAATGTGTGTTCATATGAGTATGTGACCTTTAACCTTTGCTCTCTCCAGACAATCTCTGTCTCAAATCAGCCTGATCAATCGCTACTCTTGTTCTCGAGCTGCCCAATTATCCCCTGTTTATCCTCATATCGTTTCCACTCTAACCCCCCACCTCTCTCTCTCTCTCTGTCTCTCTCTCTTTCTCTCTTGCTGTCTCTCCATCCCAATTACCATTCCTTGTAGGGGGCAATGCTTGCTGGGTAACGAGAAACTCTGGGCATTACAATCTTATATTAATAGCCTTAAAGTGTCGCTCATTAACACAAACACTTTCGCACATCCCCACACATCATGCCAGCGAGAGACGAGTGACAGAACGAAACAATGAGCAGATGAATGAGCGAGAGAGAGAGAGAGAAAGAGAGAGAGAGAGAGAGAGAGAGATATGTTGATGTGGGGGAGGGAGGAGTGTGGTAAATGTCAGTGGTGTGTCTCCTGGGCCTGAGAGATGAGTTAGTGACAGGAGAACAATGACTTCTGCATCCATTCAGAAACACAGCTGCTGCGAGTGCAGACCTTCATCTGTCTGCTGCTTCACCATCAACCACCTGTGACACGACACACAGACACTTGTACTGTACAGTGGCTGAGGCAAGATGCAATAATCAGCCTGAGTTACAACAACATGCACGTGAACCAATTATTATTTTTAATTTCCTTTTAAATCCTGCAGAAGAAAATTGCAGCACATCACATTCAAACGTTACTCTATACAAATCACATACATAAAGTGTATTTTGGGCCAAGAGTGATGCAAAGATAAAGCTAGATTTATTCTCCAGGTTTCTGCAACATTATAAGAATCTATGTTTGCAGAATGAGGTGATGTGGAAACATCACCTACCACTGCAGTCCAGTACACAAACAGGATTCTCACATAGTGTGCAGCATGCAAAGTTTTCAGTCTACATACATGCAGACAGAGAGATGGAGCACAAGTTTGTGAAGCTGTTTAAAGGACACTCTGTTCATGTCAAAATAACATGAGTAATCAAGTTTCAGTTCTCAGATTTGTTGATTCCTTTGCTGCAGGCAGGACTTAGTTCCCTCCAGTCAGTACACCTACTTCCCATTGGCTGGTCCAGTTTTGGGGCAGGGCAGACCTTTGCATGTCTGGTGAACCTGTGGGATGTGGCCTTGGTGCCTGGATTGTTAGGGAGGCATCGTCTGGCTGTCTGTGTTGGGGTCATGCTGCTTTCTGGCACACTGGTGTTGTCCCATGCTGTTTGGTGGCAGGGATGAGGGTGGGGGGTGGGGTGGGCAGGGGATTCCGATAGACTGCAGGAAAGGATCAGATCCAGCGTGTGGCCACAATCATGTGTCGTGCTCCCATCACAAAATGATTCAAATTTTCGTGACATGGTTTTTTAAAACTCATTATTACTAACCCTACCCCTTCCCCCAACCCTAACCATAACAACCCCCCCCCCCCCCCCCCCCGCCCCCACTTCACTTTTAATTTCGTGCAGGCGTCACGGAATGTAGTAGAATAAATTCATGCTCCCATTACAAACATTTTCACTTTTCATGACAATATCACGAACCAATAGATTAATGTATATTTCGTGCTGCTGAATCACAACATGCCGTGAGACTGGGTTGAACCAATCATACAACCAGCTCACATATACATGTAGGGCTTGCGGGATGGTTGATTTATGGGTACTGACTGGGCAGTTGGGATCCCTTGGTGGCATCAACACCTGGTGCCTCTTCCAGCCATCTTGTATTTTAATTGCTTGTCAGACACATAGGTGGTGGGATGAGGGAATGTCGGAGACTGGGGAACTAAAGGGCTATCTGGCCTCTGCTGCCACTCACTGTGATGCTTGTGCCCCAACCTGCATCACAATTTTAATTGCAGCACCCGTGCTATACACTCGATGTACATTATAACATTGCAGTGGACTGCTGAGCGGGATGGGTGGTGAGAGTCACCTCCCATGTGGCTGGAGATGGTGTGTCTCTGGTGCTAGCAGCTGGTGGGGGCATTTCTTCCCTCCACCAGTGTGCAGGAGCCTCAACCCGGGGGGTGTGGTGGTATGTGCAGGTGTTGCCTTGGTTCAACCCAAAAACGTTTAAAAAATAGGGCCAAGGCTGAAAAATCCAACATTCCCCCTTAAGTTTTAGGAAAAACACAGGTTGAGTTCATTTGGAGCTCAATTACAGGTGATATGTGAATAAATGTGTATTTCCTTTTCAGTTGTTTGCGGAAAAAGGCATTTCTGTCATATTCATAGGATTGGTTGCTATTTAATAAGACCTTTTCAAAAACATATGGAAAATTATGTGCTAATATTTCTAATACTAATACAGTATTAGCATTAATAATAATAAAAAAACACATTTATACTGAAACAAGATGGTGCACATGACTGTTGCACAGTACTGCATATGCATTTGATCTTGAGTCACCCAATAACTTGCCTAATGTATCATCAGGAAAGTGCCCATGCACTGCCCCTAGTGGTTGGGAGTTAACACCAGTTCTTCTGGAGGTTAGGGTCACATTTCAGATGCATCAAGATGTGATGCTTCATTGTCATTGTGTACACACAGATATCGACCATCGCTATAGTGATGCACGGTGTATCTGCTTTAAATGAAAGGTCTTAAGTCATGAAATAAGTGTTTCTCTTTGGCAATTTTTATCTATAGTACAAAGTAATCAAATATAATAAAGTCCTGACCTGTGTAAGTTTGGTTTGGAGGGCAAGGGGATGCTGGGTGATGTGGCTCCTCTTCTTTTGGCTCCTGTTGCATAAACAATTACGCTCACTAAAAGAAACCTGCCCAGTGCACAACCACACACAAAAGGTAAGTCCAGAATCTTTAGCGGATCAACAGCCATGTCAATAGTTTAGTTGGAGCTGTCAGTCAATAAGAGCCTTTGTAGACTCGTGGAAACTGTCCAATTGACCATAAATCTTGTGTATTCATAATAACATTCTTCCTCTGCCCCCTTAATCCAGTCGTGCCACCTCTTTTTTCCTCTCTCTATTTCCTGTGTAGTTAAAATATCTTGACTCTCCTCATTCTTTTTGTTCTTTCTCTCCTGGTGTAGATCTCTAGTCTTTCTAGGCTAATTATTCTCGACCAGCCCAGGAGGGCCGTTGGTAATCTGTACCATTTCAGTGGGTCTTCTTTCAATATCATCTGGGTCTGGATTTGAGCTTTTTATTACCTCCGCCGATGAAGTTGTAGGAGGTTATGTTTTGGCCGATTGTTTATTTGTCTGTATGTGAACAATTTTTCATATATCATAATGACATTTTTACTGAAGATTCATATCCTGATAGGCAAATACTGATTACATTTTCATAGGTCATAGGTCAAAGTCAGAAAAAGTCTTGGAAAATTGGAAAAATCTCTATCTTTAACACTGAATGAATTTTCAAAAATTCATAACTGCCAAAAAAGATCAGATTTATTTCATATTATGTAGGATGGTATCCTTTATCGACTGACAAAGTTTGATCTGGATCTGATCCAGGTTACAGATTTTGTGGCCATTTAAATTTAACATTGAAAACCCCTTTAATGTATATTTTACATTATATCTTAATCAACCATGCCTCAATCACTCTCATATTTCAAAGTGAGGTGCAGACTGGCACTCACTATTGCCTGACAAACTTTGATCTGGATCTGATTCATACTGTGCATTTTGTGGACATTTGAATTTAATGTTGACAAGTCCATTTGTTGTACATATTTCATTATATCTCAATCAAAAGTACCTCAGTCACTCTCATTTTTCTGTTCTGGATTTATCTACTCCACCAAAATTGGATGGAGGTTCCAATTTTATGCCCGTTTGTCTGGCTTCCAGTTATCAGTCGGAAACCAAGTGCCAAAAACCAATGACAAATAATGACAATGACAAAATTATCTGAAAAAGTTGAAAAGAAAAAACAAAAACTTGACAACGCCACAAAAAAACTTTGATTCAAGTGCATGAACTAAATACATACTCCTGACATTTGATCACATCTAATTTAGCTCATGAAAAGCCACTTCTAACAGGACTTTGACCTTGAATTTTTTTCCAAGGTACAATTTTGTGGAATTGGAAACTAGTGTTGCTGGAGACTTGCTCTCTATGAGCGCAGTGCTCTAGTTTATTTCATTTTATTAATCGCAGTGACCACAAGAGATCAGAACATGACTGAGTTTGGCCTATGATATCCCTAATTAAGTAATATATTTTATTTCTGAAATCTTCACTATTTTGTTATTCCACTCATCTGTTATTGTACACCAACACTACATCATCACTGCGTTCCTTCGGTTCTGCAGAAATACATTTATTAATGATAACGTTGATTCGGATTTTCTGGTGTCGTTCAAGTCTAAAGGTTAATTTGTTTTCCTGTTCATATGACTAACATACATTCATAGTGTCTCACCATTTGTCCTCTCATTTTAACTTTGTGTTATTACTAATGGAGCAGGTCTCAGCCTCATTGTATCTAAATTCTGGGTTTGTTAGTGAAGCATAGAGCTAGCTGCCAATGGCTACATCAGTACGCTTTGTGCTTCTCTGTTATTTCCTCTTAATGAAACTAATGCCTTAGGTGCTGTTAGTTCCTCCTGACTGATTTCGCTCTCTTTTTCCTCTCTGTTTAAGGTTCTCCTGCTGAGACCAGGCCCTAGGCTTTAGTAGTGTTGGAGCCGTATGCTGATTGAATCGATGCAGCATGCAGAAGACAACAAGAACCGGGGCAACACGGATTCTCATTGTCAGGCAGACGAAAGGACTTGGACTTCTTCGAGATAATATAATTATAATATAATTGCACCCTGTTTGTGTTTTGGGTGTTTTTTTGTTTGTTTGTTTGTTTTTTGCAAAGTAGCTATACCTCCCAATAACTTATACTAACATATGAACTGATGATCTTGAAATATGCAGATGCTTACAAACAGCTCCAATGGACTTTTGTGTGTAAATCAACAGGCAACCGACTGCAAGCTCTAATTTCTGTTTTATGGTTTGTAAAAATATACAGATTTGATCATCAATTTAATCCCTTATTTGTAGCAGGATTACAATCTCAGTTTTCTTTTTTACATCTGAACTTGTTTGATACCTCCAATCTTATTCTCACACAACAGTCAATCAGTAGATCACTTATCGACTGAACCCCATGTACAGCACCAAGCTATTACCCCTGTCTGTAATTCTGTCAGCCATAAAGCAGGTGGGGGATCTAGCTGCAGGGCTAACCCGCCTTCAGGGCTCCCCGCCTTCAGGGATTCACTTAGGAATTGTCAGAAATCACTTTAGTCACAGAGGAAAGAAGCAGTGCTGGCATGTTCTTCTGTTGGCAAAGCTAATGCACTTCAGTGCCGCCAATTCCCTCCACTTTCACTCACACAAATGCAACAAAGAGACACATCTCTTGTGGTGAATACTTGCAACACATACAAGTAACAGTGGGGTATGAATTAAGTAGGTTTGTCTCATTTCTACACGTTGTTGAATTTGTGCAGTTTGTCTGTTTGGTTCATTGTGTTGACTGAAGGCTGGAAGGTTTCCACATTGCCAGTGAAATGTTAATTTTACAGATAAGGAGGTGCAGATACCAATCATAAAACACCGTCAGCTGTGTTTGATCCACTGAGCCCAACATCCAATGCAGCAGTTAAAATAATAAATGTTATTGTTTACTTTTAAAGTTTTGAGTGTCTTTGCTTCCACGTATCTGGTAGACCTCTTACATATATACACCCCTCAAAGGTCTATCAGATTGGCTGACCAGTTACTTCTTGCTGTCCCCAAGTCGAGACTGAAATACCGAGGTGATCGAGCTTTTGCTGTGGTGGCCCCCAAACTATGGAATGAGTTGCCTTTGGGTTAGGCTGGCTCCTTCACTAGAGGTTTTTAAGTTTTGCTTAAAAATACATCTTTTCTCTAAGGCTTTTCAAAATTGTTCATGTTCTAGTCAGTGTTAGTCATGTTGGTCACTTTTTTACTCATTTTTTGTTTTATCTGTGTTGTATTTTATTAATGTCTTATGTGGAAAGCACTTTGTGAACTCTGTTGTTCTTGTCAAGTGCTCTATAAATAAAGTTGGATTGGATTGGAAAATAAATACATAAATTTTAAGCTATTAAGTAACAGAGCAATTGTCATATTCTTTACGTAGTAATGTTTACAGTTGTTGCACTGTTCTGGGGATGATAATAATGAACATAAACCACGCTGCTCTCCAGATGGAATTTGATCAATGAAAATAACATGGGCCCCATGGTTAAAACAAATTTCTTTGGCAAATTTTCTACATAGTTCCTCTTTTGTTAATGGGCAATGGCTAGTGGACCAACAGAAACTGATTTTTTGGTGGATCTACTGGGCAGCGCTGGACTGAACTACCATGTTACTGAACTCTGTAAAGAAAGAAATGTGGACAGACCTTTTCTTCAAGTGATGAACAGCTTTCCTAAGTTCAATTGATTTTTAAGTATTTTTACTTGCTGTGGATATTTTCTGCTGGTGTGAATAACATCTGTGGTTCATCTCTGTCAGTGTGCATGCAGCAAGTGCATTCAACAGATCAGGCTGGAATCTGTTGAATTCTGATTGTGTTTTTTGAGTTTATGGCATTTTTTCTTGATTGGTGGTCGCATGAGTAAATGTGGCTGTTGTGACTTTTTTCTTGTTCCTTTGTGTTAATATTTCGGCTTCGGCTCCCCAAACATAGTTAGAATGATATTGTCTTTTCCTGCTCTCTCTCTCTCTCTCTCTCTCTCTCGTTTACCTAATCCATGCACGCGCTGCACAGCTTTGTCTCCTATTGGAGACAAAGCTTCTTATCTGCATCTGTTCTTATAACATTTACTAATGACCTCAGTTTGGGATATTTGACTCTGCATCATGTGATACTGTGTATAACTGCGAGAAGATAACTCTGACAGCCTAGGTGTAAAATGCACTGACCGCCGCTGCATTTATGTCAGTGCTAACGAGGTTAGAGAATTGTCCTTGTAATCAGAGGTTCGTAGGTTCAATCCCTTGACCGGACAGCAAAAATATAGGTGAAAGAAAGGGCAGTAGTTGTCTCATTTGCATTAAATTCCTAAGGTGTTCTTGAAGAAGGTCCTTGATCACTAAGGTGCTCCCCATGTGCAGTTGAGCGCTGTGTGCGAGCGAGAATGGATGAATGTGACACATCATTATAAAACATTTTGAGTGTTTCCCTTAAATGGCAAAAAAATAAATAAAATAAAATAAAATAAAAAAGCATGTGTAACTGGCACTGTATTGGTCCTCACTGGATGTGAACTCATGACCACAGGCATGGGAGGCAAACAACCTCATGAGGAGACTAAGGCTCAAGGTGTCTAACACAACCCAAATTGTGGCTGTCTAACATCTGTCACTAGTCATTTGGTGTTGGAAAATGAGGTTTCCTCAAAGCACAGCACGTGCTGGCTCCTGTTATATACAGCAGAAATTCAGTCAGTTTACACCATCCGATAGATCTTGCAATATGTACACTTTTCTAGTTTGCACATGCTTGTGTATCGTCTAGACAAAAATTTAAGTAATGATGAAATTCCGTGTGAATGAAAGAATAAAAAGACAGTTGTCATGCTTGTACGTCATGGAGTGTCCACAGTAGCAGGTCGGATGAGCTAATCAATGTGTCTACTGTTTCAGAGGTGAAGCGAGTCGATGTTCAGCTGAATGACTGACCACGTATCTCTGAAGACCACAGCAACACCACCATTTATGTATGTCCACATATCAGGTTTTGCAGTCAGAGATGGCTGGACACAATTGTCAGCTCGGTCCGATACACAAAAAGGCAGTTCAAAATCAGTAAGCATACCAAGTTCATCAGGCAAAAAGGCATGGTTGAAAAAACAGGCAGATGGTCAAAAAACACAAGGAGGCGAGCAGGCTGAGAAAATACAAAGAACAGAGCAGGGAAGCAAACATCCATCCAAACCCTGACACCACCGTCAACTCTTATGGCATCACTGCGCAAACCAGAGGACACACATGTCCACAACTAAATCAGTCAGCACACTGTAAGAATGAAAACTTGAAAGTGCTGGTTTTACTGTCATTGCTAAGTTAAGTATTATTTGGCCATATAAATAAACTGTACAGTAATCTTCTTTACTCCACCAAATGTATTGAGTTTGAAGTGAAAGGTTGAGCTGATTGCAAGAATACTTTGGCAAAGACGAGCATTTTTCAGTCCAACTCCCTCAGGGGCGTGTCCATTTACATTGTGCATGTGCGCATCAACTCACTGGGTGGGCAGGGGTGTCCACCATATTGAGTTTCCCATGTGGCTCTCCTCCATGTTATCCTCACGAAAAAAAAATGTACAAAATGTGATCCAATAACATTCCTACATATCCCCATGTATTTGTCAGCCAGGATACTGTGATGACATCACAGAAGACAAGATGGTGGATTTCCTTCAAAAGAAAGGCAGAAGTTCATCTTATTGTTATTGTAACCACAACTATATTACACATTTCTGAACATTAACTGCAAAAATTACATTACACATGGAAATGAGTAAAAATATGTACAAAATATTGCACTTAACATTTCGGGTATCATACAGAATGCTTCATGAGAATACGTTACCGCCTCATGTGATTTTGAATGGGTTACAGTCGTAAAACCTGTACTTTTTGAGCTACATTTGTTGATTAAATGATAACTGTTTTTGTCTCAAAATTATTCATTTCAATTCAATTTCAATTTATTTCCTTTATATAGTGCCAAATCACAACAGAGTTGCCTCAAGGCGCTTCACACAGGTAAGGTCTAACCTAACCAACCCCCAGAGCAACAGTGGTAAGGAAAAACTCCCTCTGATGAAGAAACCTCAAGCAGACCAGACTCAAAGGGGTGACCCTCTGCTTGGGCCATGCTACAAACATAAATTACAGAAATAATTCACAGAACAATTCACGGACAAATATACAAGAATTGCTGTTGGTGCACAGGACAGGAGGGTCGCCAACACAAACACAACTCCCATCTCTGGATGGAGCTGCACCTTAAACAGAGAAAAAACAGAATCAGGTTGTTGTGAAAAGTGTAGGAACACGGACCCACAACAGGGGGCGCAAATGAACGGACAATGGAATAAGCCAAATATAACAATTTAATGTTGTGAATGTGCACAACAGAGCAACAGACAACACAATTGAGATCACCAGTCAAATAAGTTACGGTGGTGTGTGAGCAGGCTCGAGGATAGGAGACGCCTGTCCAGAAAAGAGCCGGATCCCACACGCCTTCCACTCCACCGGACCTGAAGCAATCCTGGAGCCGCCAAACACTGGGTCCCCAGGTGGCCACTGCCTCCGGCTGTCAGATCGGGTACTGCTGGCAGAAAGAACAGACAGGTGATGGTGGGTGTATGAACACCCAGCAAACAGTTCAACACGAAGGTGAAAGCACCTCCACCTCTCAATCACGGTGTTTGTACAGATCCTGCAGTAACAATTAACAGTCTGCAACAGTCTGTACATACAAAATCAGTACGTACAGAAGTAAAAATGTTACTACTGTATAAATCAAAGGCTGAGACGTTTACTTCATGGTAGACGATTTCTTGGCAGTGAGGTGAAGATGCTGCCCGGCTCTTATGGAGGTGTGGATGATGATGATGAGTGACAGCTGGTGTTGTAGATGAGTGACAGCTGCCACTCCCGGTGCTCCGGCGCCCTCACGTGCCTGAAGCCCGCACTTCAGGCAGGACGCCCTCTGGTGGTGGGCCAGCAGTACCTCCTCTTCAGCGGCCCACACAACACAGGTATCAGAAAGACAAAAAATACTGTATAATTTGCCAGCATTAATCAACAAGAAAAACAGAAGAAATACTAAGGTGATCGCAGATTAACACTTCCCTTAACCATTACTTTTATAAGTTTACTCAAAAATTTTAAAGTTGGGTAATTGTTCATCATCCCTCCAACTTTCATACTGACTAAAGATGAAAAGTTATCTGAACAAAATTATTAGTTTGTAAAACTGTTCCAAAACTTAAGAATTCGATTTGGGCTCAAAATTTCAAAAACTGTTGCAGCAATTTACATTATTGCATTACATTCATTCCATTATTTATTATATCATTATTCATTAGATCATTCATGACATTCAAGTTGACAAGAAATTGAAAGTTTTTCCAACTTTTTTGTTTTCACAGTGCAGGAAGCTGGTTTGTGAAATGGAATGATTAATGATTAATCCAGAAAGACACTAATATGGTTTGGATTATGACGCTATACTAAATATATATAAAAGAATATCACGCATGAAGATCATATCAGAGCACTGCGTTCAAAGTTACACTCAGCGATCATTTGCGTTTATGTGCTTGACCACTTGCACAGGCAAAGAAATCCAGAAAATTGTATTCAAGCTTTCAATATATTTGATCTGATCTCAGCTTCTCATTGGTCTCTTGTCATTCGGGTGAGTTTCAAAGCCTGTATTGACGGCTGACTTAACGTGCTTGTTGTGGGCAGACTTATCCATTAAGCTGTGACACTGCTTTCTCTCCTTATAGACCCAGCAACTGGACAGGGCTTAAAGCAGTGATAATGGTGTTGGGCCGTGAGAGCTGTGGGCTGCACCGTCATTAGTCTGGTTAATCAGGGCCTCGCTCCGGGTTAAGCTCCGCAGACTCAAGAGACGAGCTGATGAGCTGAGAGCTGTGTACAGCCTACAGGTCTCAGGCTCGGGCTCCGGCAGCTCCCTTGGCCCCCCGACTGCTCCAGCCAGTAATCTATAGCGCTCCCTTGGAGCACCGTGCCGAGGCTCAGCCTCCTGGAAAACACTGACACGAGATGCATGGCAATGAGACACACAGAATGACACACGCCTGTTCACACACACCCACACTTATCACTCATGCAGCGTTAGGAATCATCACTGGCTGTCTGAGTTTGGCTTCTGAGAATGTTGCATTTGTTCAGTAACACTCCACAAGCGTGAAAGTTCTTGTGTTCCACACTAGTCGGCTCTGACCTTGACATAACAGCCAAGTGTGATTCAATGTCTAAATGCTTCACTATCCCGTCCGTGGAGCGCAACAAGAACCAGCTCAGCAGAATGCACGTCTAACGACCGCAGGGACTATTCAAAAAGGACCTAACTGCAAAATAATTCCCTGCTGGCACAAGGGCCTTGGCTCAGCAGGGATGCTACACAGAGGTGCATCGGCACGAGGCCTGCCTCTGCTATCCCAGCGTCCCCTGTGAGCTCATTAGCCCCATTCATAGCCCCTTCCCTATGCTGCCTTTCCACGCTCCATCCATCCCGACCCTGCCCTACACAAATTACACTCTCCATCAGGATCCAATGGATGGCCTGTGCATGCCAGTGACTGCACGTGTGCATAAGTGCTTACAGGACAAGGAAGGTCAGAGACAAGCCCCTGTTATTTCCCACTAGACTTTGCACACCCAAGAAGACTGGTGGCTCCAGAGGTTTTTGTCTTAGTGAAGTGACCAAATTTATAGGAAATGTTCAAATATGCATGTTAAAGCAAATTTCAGGTGACTAGCTTCATACATATTGTGGTGGAGTAGTTAAGTATTTAGGTAGGTGATGGTCCAGACCGATAGAGAGGTGGGTGTCTGACAAGAGGACCTTTGGTTTGGTTCCCTCCTTTGGAGAAAAATTATTAAGGATGATGTCAGTCACCCTCAGCAACCAGAGGAGCCTCTTCCGCCACAGATTGCTCCTTCCCAAGTGCAGGACCAGACAGACTAAAAAACCCCTTTGTCCCTCAGGCCATCAGACTGTACAACTCCTCACTCAGGGGGAGGAGAAGTAACAGGAAGACAGAGGAAGGGAAGGAGAGGAACAGTATTAGCCAGTAAACCAGTATTGATCAGTATGCCTGGTATTTATATTGTGTATTTATATTTATAATTGCAACCTTTTTTCTTTTTTACTTTCACTTTTGATATTCTGTGTGCTTCTTACCCTGTGTACTGCTGTACAATGCTGCTGGAACCTCAATTTCCCTGAGGGAGTCTTCCCAGTGGATTAATAAAGTTCTATCTAATCTAATCTTTAGCAAGGTCCTTAATCCCCAAATTGCTCACAGTGTTCAGCTGAGCACCTTGCATGGCAGTTCACTGGCATCAGTGTGTGAATGTGAGGTATCATTGTAAAGCATGTTAAGTGTCTCCCTCCGATGGAGAAGTGTTATATGTGCAGTCCATTGAACTGATGGACAGAGCAGCTGTTTAAAAGCCTTAAAATATACTCTCTTTATGGGACAAAAACAAATTTAGGGAAATTTTCCTTCACCTTTTCTGAAAGTTGTTTTGTTCTTAAGGAAATTATTCATTTTTAATCATGATAGTTTAAGAAAACAGATCAAATAAAATAATTAATGAATAAATATATATTGGATCATGTTGGCCCTGAGCTAGATCATGCCCAGTGACTTCTGGGATAGGATCTATGCCCCTTAACAGGCCTAAGCAGGTTCAGAAAATGAATGAATATGTGGCATGGAAATGCTCAGATGATCCCAGTCCAGTTAGTGTTATGCAGGCCTGAGGTGCAGTGGGCCAGTGATTGTCCTCGATGGATACTATAGTGTGAAGTGGATGAGAGTCCACAATTCCCATTGGATGGGATGCCAGTACATCGCAGGTTACTTCTCCAGCCAAGGCCGGTGCCTTGGCCGGTGCCTAAGCTACATGGACTGGGATCATGCAGTTGAAGTGTAGTAAGGTAGCCTGATACACACACCTGGACTTGAACCCTGGTCTATACATTGAAAAGCCAATTCTTATCCCCCACAGCACCTCCATATTATCCACATTTCATGGATGGTATGGAAACTGGTGAGACTGTCATACCGGTGTCGCAGACCAAAAAACTGGTCCGCCCTGCCTTAAGTGCACATGCGTCATTTCTCATTTGGGAGCACAGCAGCTCATCTGAGACAGACTGTCTACACCCAAAGCGATCAAAGGGATTAATGTGATTATTAACTGCCAGATGACAAAGTAAAACCTCTGAAATCATTCTAAAGTTTGTTTTAAGCAGAAATAAGGCGATAATCGGTAAGTTGCTACTGACGCTTTAAAATGATGGAGGTGCAGTGACAGCATCAGCAGCAGCTCGTCTGGCTGCTGCGCTCTAATCACTTCCTTCATCTTTTATTCTGAAATAATACTGAAGTTATGTGGAAATGATTGTTGTACAAAAGAGATATCTGTCGTTGAGAGAGATGATGACTGGAGTGCAGTTTGAAGCAGAAACGAGGTAATAATCGGTGAACCGTGGCTGACACACCAAAATGACACATGCACAGTGAAGTTAGGGGGGCCGATTTTTAGAGGGGACTGTTTGGTTGATGACACCGGATAAGTCAGTGAAGATGGCGAGAAAGTGAGGCTGAAAAGCAGGATGTTGAATAACAAATGTCAATTTCATGTGTGCTACTGAAATTCTTGGGGAGGAGCTACAACCCAGTAATGTAGGAGGATTCTATAGTGGAGTTTAAGAATGTATGTGATTTTATTACGTCCACCAAGGACGTAATAAAATCATTGGCCTTTAGTTATTTATTTGCATGACTGTTAGCAGGATTATGTCAAAATTACTGCACGAATTTTGACAAAACTTTCACCACAGATAGATATTAGGCCATGGAAGGCTCCATTAAATGTTGGAGGTGATCCAGATTCCAGATCTGGAATCTGGATCAAGATTTCACTTTATTTAGGCTTTGAAGTATTATGTCAAAACTACTTCATGGATTTAATTCTCACCAAATTTGTACCACAGATAGATATTTGGCCACATATGTGGACACTCCACTGGATTTTGGAGGTGATCCTGATCTGGATTGGCGGACATCAGAAATCTTGGATTGCTCTTGTTTATTTATGTTTTTAGTTGATAAACCAGACAACCAACTTTTAGTTTGGACTCAAGGCTGCTCTTCTGCGAGATCATGTGACCCACATGAAAAAAGGGGGAGGCGTGAGTGGAATAAAAGAAGCTTTTCATTAAAAACAAAAAATAAAGAGTAGGCTGCAGACGCTGCAAGTACCCCAGAGAACCAAAGAATGGGATGAGACAACAAAGAGCCCCATCATCAGTTTAGTGAATAGATGTTTTTTTTCTTCTCACATCCTCTCCCCATCTCTTAAACCGCCTCTCATTGTGCCATTAGCTCAACCTGTAGTCTAATTAGAGTCTTGGCACCAACATAATCATTATCTGCACACACACACACACACACACACACACACACACACACACACACACACACACACACACACACACACACACACACACACACACACACACACACACAAAATAAACACATTTTAATGTGACACTGATCATGTCATCCACTCAACAATTGCTCCTTCCAGCCCAAACATAACACATGGGGCACCCATCCCTGCTGTCAGTCACACAACACATTACCCCCCCACCCCACCCCACTACCACCACCACCACCACCACCCCCATCCAAAAAAAAAAGTGTGAATCCCAGGACAAAAGCAGACTGATTCCACTACAATCACCTCCCAAATCATCTGTGTATGAATACTGTACATACACACACACACACACACACACACACACACACGAGTCCCCATCAGTGAGTGTGTATTGATAATAACCATTAGCATATTTATGATCATTGCCAGCCTCTTATTGTTCGCAAGCTCCATTAATCTTCATCTGCTGCCTGTCGACTGACAGCTCAATCTCACAGGCCATCACTGGGCGCGGAGCACACACGTGCATATTTGTACATAAAGCATATACGTGCACCAGAGGCTTTGTCCCACATGTGCAGACACACATTCAGATGGACAGTGTGATTGACATTGACCCCTGTGAGTGTAATCACCGGAGGTTGTCCTCTCCAGCTGGGTGGCCTGGGTGAGGGTGCACCTTTAAACAGGGTGCATCAAACCTGCCTCCCGCTTTACGACAAACGCATCACAACGTGTCACCCTGATTCTGCATTATCCCCTTCCTGCGGTTGCACCCAGGCCAGACCAGCACCAAACACGCAACGTCAGAGGAGCATAAGCAAAATCTGAAATGAAAACCTTAAATAAACGATAACTAGACGTGTAATAAATGGAACACAGCCCTCCACCAAGACATCACAGTCCACTTTAATTTAAACTCCAAAACAAATACCAGTCCAGACTCACTTGTCTAAATTTATATATATATATATATATGACACGTTTTTACACTACATCAGTACGTACCAGATCCAGATAATGATCAAAGTATAAAGAGGATCAAAGTGAATAGATAATCATAGTCACTTTTGATCCTGACCACAACTTTGATGAATCACTTTTTAATCCAGATCTTTCAATGTAATTGTTGAACATTTATTCTGATCCTGATTAGTCATCTTTGATATCATTTGCTGAGCATTAATTTTGATACCTCATCTTTGATCCTTTTCTTGTCCTAAATGGACTGCTTCTGATGATTGCAATAGAATGCCGATGATGAACTGGACTGCTTTCATACACATGCTCAAGACACTTTACAGTAATGCTTCACATTCACACACCAATGTCAGGGTGTTGCCATGCAAGGCACTCAACTGCACATCAGGATGAACTTGGGGATTAAGGACTTTACTGAATGACACCTTCGTGATTTTCCTGCGACTAACAGGAAATTAGACCAAGGAAAGCCCACCTTGTTTGCAGACTTTTGATTTTTAACTTAATCTTCCTGATCACTCATCTTTGACCCTGTTTCCAACCTTCATGCTGATTGTTCACTTTTGTTTCTGATTGCAGACCTTTGGTTGTTATTTTGATTTTTGTTCCTGATCACTCATCTTTGTTCCTGTTTCTGACCTTTATGCTGATTGTTCACTTTTGTTTCTGACTGCAGACCTTTGTTATTTTGATTTTTGTTCCCGATCACTCATCTTTGATCCTGTTCATGACCTTTATGCTGATTTACACTTTTGTTTCTGATTACAGACCTGATCTTTGTACCTGTTTGCTAATCATTGGTCACTGATCTTTCATCATTGACACTTGATCTGAGATTTGATCCTGACTTCTGAGCTATGATCACAATCACTTACCTTTAATCCTGACCTTCGTCATGATTGCAGAGCTATAACTGTGATTGCTTATCTTTGGTGTTAACCATAGAACCTGATTTCTGATCTTTGATCCTAATCACCAAGTTTACATCCTTGCAACAATGTTATGTTTCACATGCAGTTGATCTTTGAGCTTTGTTCTCTGATCAGGAAACAGGATTAAGGGGCCATTCTGACCTTTGATCATAATTGCTAATCAAATCAGAAATCTTGACAACAGAATGAAAATCAGAATGACAAATAAAAATTCAAAAACAGGATTAGGATTAAAATAATCTGTGTCAACCATCAAAGGCAAACGTCACCCCTTAATGTGGATCCACACCAAAGTGTAATCAGATCTTTGTCTTGACTGAAGGCCTACATCTCCACCAAGCATCATTTAAATCAATTCAGTGTTCTTTAGTGATATCTTGCAGACAAGCACACTGATAACTGGCAATGAAAACATAACCTCCTTGGTGGAGGTAAATGGTAATACTTCATGATACTTGACACTGAAATATTCAAACACAAAATTGTGCAGCGTCATTT
The DNA here is from genome assembly GCF_902500255.1 of Thalassophryne amazonica. Classification (NCBI taxonomy): domain Eukaryota; kingdom Metazoa; phylum Chordata; class Actinopteri; order Batrachoidiformes; family Batrachoididae; genus Thalassophryne; species Thalassophryne amazonica. The sequence goes on along the minus strand of NC_047109.1, from coordinate 84,524,606 downwards.
TAAATAAACTCATACACTACGTCACTCCATTGAATCTTAATAACTTTTAAATCAATTATCATATTCTAGTATTTTAGCAGAGTGGAACTTTTTTCTGCTTCTTTCTTCATATCTTCACACCAGAAACAGGACACCTAACATTTTTATTGATAAATCTACTGTAAATTTTCTGGAATCTATAGACTCGTTTATCTTTATGCTATAAGATTTCTTAAAGCACAACACACAAAGCAGAGCAAGTCGTAATGTTTCTCTTTGCCGGGCCATAAAACTAGTTTTATAGGGCTAAGCTATAATATCAGAGATTATGGAAGTTTTATTAGAATCTCCCACAGAGAACAGTTTTATATGGCGTTAGTAAATCATTCCTTTGCTCAGTGATATCACTGAGTAAGATTGTTTTCCTAAGACTTGTGCAGTGTGAACATTTATGAGGTGTAAGCTAATATACGTATGTGAATAGTTTATGGGCGCAGTAAAGAAAGAAATGCATAATTTGCTAACATGTTCCATGTAAAACAGTTCTTAAAGATGCGCTCTGAATACCAATGCACTTTTTTCTCTTCTTTAAGTAGATTCCATCATTTATGGTCGTGAAATATCTCCTGTCTGTTATGTGGCAAGTGAAAAATATCCAGAGAGAGAAGAAATGTTATATGTTATAACACGCTGTATTCCGTGGCGTCAATCAGAGAAAATTGATTAAATTCTTCTTGCAGTGTGTCGGGTTGGATTTTTAGTGTGTCTCTTTAACTAAAGGCAAAACAGCTCTTGATAACCCTGAAATATTTGGTTTTAGGTTTATTTGTAACATTTTTTCACTTGATTTCTGTTACATTATAGTTATTTAAAGGCATTTCTGTTACAAGAATGTCTCAACCAGGTCCAAATAAAAAATAAAAAAATTTAAATAAAAAATACCTCTGCCAAAACCATCTTTGTCAGAACAAGAACCTACAGCCCACATTTAACTGAATTTAATCTGAAACGACAAACAGCATTAAAGGGGTCATATTGTGCAAAATGATTTTATCTACTTTTTACAGTTACACAGAAATAATCGAGGTGGATGGATGAGTTTGTCTGACTATATGTGGCCCTGCAATAGACTGGTGTCCGGTCCAGGGTGTACCCCACCTCTCACCCGATGACTGCTGGTATCAGCTCCAGCCTTCCCATGACCCTTGACTGGAGTAAGCAGGTAAAGAAAATTAATGAATGAATGAACCTCCATAAAATTGGACATTTTCTTATATATTAGCATGGTTCAGAAATTTAACCTGGACCTTTGACCTTGATTATTATCTGATCCCAACCAAAATCATAATAGTCCTTCCCATTCACAGAATGAATGTACCTAGCAAATTTGATCAAAATTGGATTAAGCGTTCTTAACATACATACAAGCAAATGCGGTTACATAAAGACCAAGGCCATCACAAAAACATATGCCTCTGGTGGAAATGCTAAAAACAACAACAACAAACTAGACCATCATACCCGTAGAGTGCAAAACTCTGCCAACACTAATTTCCAATTCCAGAGATTTTTACCTTGGAAAAAATTTCAAGGCAAAAGTCCTGTTAAAAGTGACTTTTCATAAGCTAAAATAGAATACAAAATATAGATCAAAAGGGCTTTTCGATGTTAAAATCAAACATCTGCTAAATCAGCAGTACAGATCAGATGCGGATCAGACTTAGTCTGTTCATTGAGATTGCCAGTTTGCACCTCATTGTCACAAATGAGAGTGATTGAGGCAATTTTGATTGAGATATAATGCAAAATGTACACCAAATATTAAATTCAAATGTCCACAAAATCCACAATCCGGATCAGATCCAGATCAAATTTTGTCAGATAGTGAGTGCCAGTCTGCACCTCACTTTCAAATATGAAAGTGATTCTGGCACGTTTGATTAAGATATAATGTAAAATATACATTAAATGGGGTTTTCAATGTTAAATTTAAATGGCCATATAATCTGTAATCTGGATCAGATCCAGATCAAACTTTGTCGGCCGATAAAGAATCCCATCCTACATAATGCTCTCAAATATGAAAGATATTTCTTTTTTTTTTTTGACAGAGTTATGACTTTGAATATTCATTCAATGTTAAAGGAAGGGATTTTTTCCCAATTTTCCAATTTGACTTTGACCTATGACCTTGAAAATTAAATCAGTTCTTGCCAAACAGGATATGAATCCTCTGTAAAAATTTCACAGTCATATATAAAAAATTGTGGGCTCTAGGCTGTTAACAAACACACAAACAAACAAAGAAGCAGAGGTGAAAACATAGCCTCCACCCAACTTTGCTGGTAGAGGTAAAGATTATTTTTTTAAAAGAGACTCAAGAACCAGTGTAGGCAAGAACCAGTGTAGGTTATTGTAGTTAGACTCTGTACAGTCTCTCCCATGAGACTGAAAAGGTTCACTTTTCACATATACATATTTTCACACCATACAGTTGTATGCAAAAGTTTGGGCACCCCTGATAATTTTCATGATTTTCCTTTATAAATCATTGGTTGTCTGGATCAGAAATTTCAGTTAACTATATCATATAGCAGATGAACATACTGATATTTGAGAAGTGAAATGAAGTTTCTAATATTTACAGAAAGTGTGCAATAATTATTTAAACAAAATTAGGCAGGTGCATAAATTTGGGCAACTTTGTCATGTTATTGATTTGAATACATATAGCACTAATTACTGAAACACAAAATTGGTTTGGTAAGTTCATTGACCCATGACCTCCTTACACAAGTGAATCCAATCATGAGAAAGGGTATTTAATGTGGCCATTTACAAATGTTTCCCCTGTTTGCATCTCTTCTAATGAGTGGCAACATGGGAGCCTCCAACCAACTCTCAAATTACCTGAAAACAAACATTGTTCAACATCATGGTTTAGGGGAAGGATACAAAACGTTATCTCAGAGATTTCAGCTGTTATTTCTGCAAAATAAGGATCTACTGAATATTAATGTATTTTTTGCTGTTGGGGTGTCCAAATTCATGCATCTGCCTATTTTTTGTTTAAAGAATTGCACACACACTGTAAATCCTATAAACCTCTTTTCACTTCTGAAATATCACTGTGTTTGTCTACTATATGATATATTTAACTGAAACTGCTGATCCAAACAACCAATGATTTATAAAGGAAAATCATGGAAATCATCAGGCGTGCCCAAACTTTTACATACTACTGTATTTCAATAATTTCAGGGGTCACCTCACTTTCTCTGAAAATGAGGTAGCATTTTAGTGAGGTGTCCTGTCATCAGTGGTGGGCACAGCTAACCAAAACGTTTGTTGTGTGGGCCGCCGAAGAGGAGGTACTGCTGGCTCACCACCAGAGGGTGCCCTGCCTGTTGGCGGGTTTCAGGCACTAGAGGGCGCAGTGGCCTGGTGGGATCACCAGGTGCACCGGAGCTGTCAGCTGTCATTCATCATCATCACACCACCCATAAAAGCCTGGGAGAGACACCATAACTCTGCCGAGTTATCTGCTTACCTTTCAGGTAAACCTACTCAGCCGTTTTGTGCCGTACGCACATTCATTGTAACTGAAGTCTTTGCAGTTGTGACTTATACTTGCAGCTTGTAGCCGAGTTTGTGGAAGTTGGAGGAGTTGGCATCTCCACTCCTCACTTCTGACTTACTGAGTATAACCATTGACACTGCACGTTCTCCAGTTTTCCTCTGCACTCTGGGAGTATCTGGATTATTTCCTCCAGGAGGATTTCTGTGAGTTACTGACTGTTTGCTGGGTGTACACACACCCACCTTAACCTGTGTTTGTTCCTGCCAGCAGTACCGGGTCTGACAGCTGGAGCGGTGGCCACCTGGGGATTCAGGACTTGGCGGCTCTGGTGTGTTGCAGGTCTCCGTTGGCGGTGGAACTTCGTGGGTCCCGGCTCTTCTCTGGATAGGCGTCTCCTACCCTTGGGCCTGCCTGTAACTGACTGTCTAAAGCATATTTGGGTTTTTGTGCACATTTGCAGAATAAATTGTTATTTATTTGGAAATCCTGTTGGCCATTCATTTACGTCCCCTGGCGTGGGTCCGTGTACTTCACTTTCCCAACAACGTTAGCTTCAATAACTGGTAATCAGCTAACTGAAAAGTTATCTTTTTTAACACTAAAGCGATAACGGAAGCTACTGATAACTTTCAATTTTGCCTCAAATACGCTCTCAGCTACTATGAAGCTGATTTTGAGTTTAAACACCGCCAAAGCTTCTAACAGAACCAATGGCGATCACAAACCCTAACAGCCAGTGAGACAGCGCTTCTGTCTTTATGCGCTCTGCCCCTTGCTGTAGGAAAGCGTCATTTACCCTGACAGGATACAGTTGTTGTGTGGGCCGCTGAAGAGGAGGTACTGCTGGCCCACCACCACAAGATGGCGCCCTGCTTGGAGTGCGGGCTCCAAGCACGAGAGGGCGTCGGCTTTGCTGGAGGTGACAGCTGTCATCAATCAACACAAGCTGTCACCCATCACCACCACTACAAAGACCGGACTGCAACTCCACCTCCTCGCCGAGAAATCAACTACCATTCAGGTAATTTCTCTGCTGCCTGACACTGTGTGTGTTTAACCTGAACTTCTATTTGCAGCCGTTTTCCTGGAGTGTTTCCTTATCTGGAGGATTGGCGTTTGGTGTGACAGCGACGGCTTCGCCTCACACCCCAACTCAGATAAGTGGTTGACCAGGAGCTGCACGAGTGTGTGTGATTGGAGGTGGAGGTTTTCCCTCCTTTACTTAAGACAGACTGTGGGATTACTGAGTGTGCGAACTCACACTCATCTGGACTGTCTCTGTTTTCTGCCAGCAGTACCGGGTCTGACTGCTGAAGACAGCGGCCACCTGGGGCGCAGGGCTTGGCGGCTCCGGTGTTCTTCAGCTCCGTTGGTGGTGGAAGCTGTGTGGGGATCCAGCTCTTCTCTCTCCAGGCGTCTTCTATCGTCGAGCCTGCCCACACGTCACCTGGTGTATGATTGACAGTCCACCATATTGTTATTGTCTGTACGTTGTTGTGCGATTCACAACATTAAATTGTTACTTTTTGGCTTATCCATTGTCCGTTCATTAACGCCCCCTGTTGTGGGTCCGTGTCACGTCACTTTCACAACAGGATTTCTCGGCCAGCGTCATGGATCCCGAGGGGTGTCAACCATCGCTTGAACAGCCAATGGGAGAGCGAGGTGCACAGGCAGGAGGCGTGTTGGGTGAGCTGCAGCACATCTTAACCGCCTTTGCCGCTCGGTTGGACTTAGTTACCGAGCAGAGCAGTGTTCTCAATCGCAGGATAGAGGCTCTCACCGCCCAGGTGGAAGCGCGTGCTCAGGGCGCTGCTGCAGCACCTCCTCCTGCTGACCGTGTGCCAGAAACAGACATTCCGCTGGTCGTTCAACGACCCCCCCCACCTTCCCCTGAAGCATACATAAGCCCTCCAGAGCCGTACGGAGGCTGTGTGGAGACGTGCGCGGACTTCTTGATGCAGTGCTCGCTCGTCTTTTCACAGCATCCCGTCATGTACGCGTCAGACGCCAGCCGGGTGGCTTACGTTATAAATTTGCTTCGAGGAGAGGCACGCGCCTGGGCTACGGCGCTTTGGGAGCAGAATTCACGGCTCCTAACGGTTTATACTGAGTTTGTGAGGGAGTTCCGACAGGTGTTCGACCACCCTCATAGAGGCGAGACCGCTTCAAGTGTGCTGCTGTCGATAAGAGAGGGGCGTCGAAGCGCAGCGAAGTATGCAGTCGACTTCCGCATTGCGGCAGCGCGAGCCGGCTGGAATACTGTTGCGCTCCGCGCCGCCTTTATAAACGGACTGTCTCTGGTTCTTAAGGAGCACCTGGTGGCGAAGGACGAGCCGCGGGATTTAGATGGGCTTATCGACCTGGTTATACGGTTAGACAACCGATTAACAGAACACCGATGGGAGCGAGACGAAGGGCGTGGTCAGGCACAAGCCGTCCCTCTTCCTCCCGGGTCTGAAAGGGAGCCGACTTCCCCACGCTCCACTGTCAGGGCTCTCCACGTGACAACAGCTCCCCCTGCTGACGTTGCTATGGAAACGAGCAGGGCCAAAAAACGATCAGATCAGAGACAAAGGAGGCTGAGCCGTGGAGAGTGTTTTCTCTGCAGCTCTACTGAGCACACACAGAGAGAATGCCCCAAACGATCAAAACAGCAGCACTCGTCCTTAGAGACTGGGCTAAGGGTGGGTCACAATACCCACGCGGGGAAACCCCGTAAATCTGCACGAATCCCAGTCACGATCCTGAGTGGGGATTTAACCCTTCACGCCCCAGCACTGGTGGACACGGGGTCGGAGGGGAATCTGCTGGATAGCAGATGGGCAAAGGAGGTTGGGCTCCCTCTAGTGGCCTTACCGTCACCATTGTTGGTGCGGGCACTAGATGGCACCCTTCTTCCACTAATCACACACCAGACTCAGCCAGTGACATTGGTGGTGTCTGGGAATCACAGGGAGGAGATTGTGTTTTATGTAACACCTTCTACCTCCCGAGTGATTTTGGGTTTTCCATGGGTGTTAAAACACAATCCCCGGATTGATTGGCCGTCTGGGGTTGTGGTTCAGTGGAGCGAAACCTGCCACCGGGAGTATTTAGGATCCTCGGTTCCACCCGGTGTGACAGCTAAAGAGGAGGTTTTAGTCCCCCCCAATCTGGCGGCGGTGCCAGCCGAGTACCACGACCTTGCTGACGTCTTCAGCAAGGATCTGGCACTCACGCTGCCCCCGCACCGTCCGTACGATTGTGCCATTGATTTGATACCGGGCGCTGAGTACCCGTCCAGCAGGCTGTACAACCTCTCACGTCCGGAACGCGAATCAATGGAGACCTACATCCGGGACTAGTTAGCTGCCGGGTTGATCCGGAACTCCACCTCCCCGATGGGTGCTGGTTTCTTTTTTGTGGGCAAGAAGGACGGCGGACTCCGTCCATGCATTGATTACAGAGGGCTGAACGAGATCACGGTTCGCAACCGATACCCGTTACCTCTGTTGGATTCAGTGTTCACGCCCCTGCATGGAGCCCAAATTTTCACGAAATTGGATCTTAGGAATGCTTATCACCTGGTTCGGATCCGGGAGGGAGACGAGTGGAAGACGGCATTTAACACCCCGTTAGGTCACTTTGAGTACCTGGTCATGCCATTCGGCCTCACCAATGCGCCCGCGACGTTCCAAGCATTGGTTAATGACGTCTTGCGGGACTTCCTGCATCGGTTTGTCTTCGTATATCTAGACGATATACTCATCTTTTCTCCGGATCCTGAGACCCATGTTAAGCATGTACGTCAGGTCCTACAGCGGTTGTTGGAGAACCGGCTGTTTGTGAAGGGCGAGAAGTGTGAGTTCCACTGCACTTCTTTGTCCTTCTTGGGGTTCATCATCTCCTCCAACTCCATCGCCCCTGATCCAGCCAAGGTTGCGGCGGTGAGAGATTGGCCCCAACCAACGAACCGTAGGAAACTACAACAGTTCCTCGGTTTTGCAAATTTCTACCGGAGGTTCATCAATGGCTACAGTCAGGTAGTTAGCCCCCTGACAGCCCTGACCTCCACAAAAGTCCCCTTCACCTGGTCGGATCGGTGCGAAGCCGCGTTTAGGGAGTTGAAACGCCGGTTCTCAACTGCACCGGTTCTGGTGCAGCCCGATCCCAAGCGCCAGTTTGTTGCTGAAGTGGATGCCTCTGACTCAGGGATAGGAGCCGTGCTATCCCAGAGCGGGGAGTCCGACAAGGTTCTCCATCCATGTGCCTATTTTTCCCGCAGGTTGACCCCAGCTGAACGGAACTATGACGTCGGCAATCGGGAACTTCTTGCGGTGAAGGAGGCTCTTGAAGAGTGGAGACACCTGTTGGAGGGAGCATCGGTACCATTTACAGTTTTCACGGACCATCGGAACCTGGAGTAAATCCGGACCGCGAAGCGTCTGAACCCCAGGCAAGCCCGCTGGACGCTGTTCTTCGGGCGTTTTGACTTCCGGATCACCTACCGCCCCGGGACAAAGAACCAACGATCCGACGCCCTGTCCCGGGTGCATGAAGAGGAGGTCAAGACCGAGCTGTCAGACCCCCCTGAAACCATCATCCCCGAGTCCACTGTTGTGGCTGCCCTTACCTGGGACGTGGAGAAGACCGTCCGGGAGGCCCTGACACGGAGCCCGGACCCGGGTACCGGTCCGAAGAACAAACTGTACATCCTACCAGAGGCCAGGGCTGCGGTCCTTGACTTCTGTCACGGTTCCAAGCTCTCCTGTCACCCAGGGGTGCGAAGAACCGTGGCAGTGGTCCGGCAGCGCTTCTGGTGGGCGTCTATGGAAGCTGACGTCCGGGAGTATGTCCAGGCCTGCACCACCTGCGCCAGGGGCAAAGCTGACCACCACAAGGCCCAAGGCCTCCTCCAGCCTCTGCCAGTGCCTCGTCGCCCCTGGTCTCATATTGGCCTGGACTTTGTCACGGGCCTCCCGCCGTCCCAGGGAAACACCACCATCCTAACGATAGTGGACCGGTTCTCCAAGGCGGCCCATTTCGTGGCCCTCCCGAAGCTCCCGACGGCCCAGGAGACTGCAGACCTCCTGGTCCACCATGTCGTGCGTCTGCATGGGATTCCATCGGACATTGTCTCGGATCGTGGTCCTCAGTTCTCCTCCCAGGTCTGGCGGAGTTTCTGTAGGGAACTGGGGGCCACCGTCAGTCTCTCGTCTGGGTACCACCCCCAGACGAACGGGCAGGCAGAGCGGACAAACCAGGAACTGGAGCAGGCCCTCCGTTGTGTGACCTCCGCGCACCCGATGGCCTGGAGTGACCATCTGGCCTGGATCGAGTACGCTCATAACAGCCAAGTCTCGTCTGCCACCGGCCTCTCCCCATTTGAAGTGTGTTTGGGGTACCAGCCCCCATTGTTCCCGCTAGTGGAGGGAGAGGTCGGGGTGCCCTCGGTCCAGGCCCATCTGAGAAGGTGCCGTCGGGTGTGGCGTACCGCCCGCTCTGCCCTGCTCAAAGCCCGGACGAGGGCCAAGAACCATGCAGACCACCAGCGTGCCCCGGCCCCTGCGTACCAGCCTGGGCAGGAGGTTTGGCTTTCCACAAAGGACATTCCCCTGCAAGTGGAATCCCAAAAGTTGAAGGACAGATACATCGGACCTTTCCCCATCCTCAAGGTCCTCAGTCCAGCCGCAGTGAAGCTGAAGCTGCCAGCTTCACTGCGGATCCACCCGGTTTTCCATGTGTCCCACATCAAACCTCACCACGTGTCACCCCTCTGTACCCCCGGACCGGCGCCGCCTCCTGCCCGGATCATCGACGGGGAGCCGGCTTGGACCATGCGCCGGCTCCTGGACATCCGTCGGAAGGGCCGGGGGTTCTAGTATTTGGTGGACTGGGAGGGGTATGGACCCGAAGAACGCTCCTGGGTGAAGAGGAGCTTCATCCTGGACCCGGCCCTCCTGGCCGACTTCTACCGGCGGCACCCGGACAAGCCTGGTCGGGCGCCTCCTGGTTGAGGGGGGGGTCCTGTTGTGTGGGCCGCTGAAGAGGAGGTACTGCTGGCCCACCACCACAAGATGGCGCCCTGCTTGGAGTGCCGTCTCCAAGCACGAGAGGGCGTCGGCTTTGCTGGAGGTGACAGCTGTCATCAATCAACACAAGCTGTCACCCATCACCACCACTACAAAGACCGGACTGCAACTCCACCTCCTCGCCGAGAAATCAACTACCATTCAGGTAATTTCTCTGCTGCCTGACACTGTGTGTGTTTAACCTGAACTTCTATTTGCAGCCGTTTTCCTGGAGTGTTTCCTTATCTGGAGGATTGGCGTTTGGTGTGACAGCGACGGCTTCGCCTCACACCCCAACTCAGATAAGTGGTTGACCAGGAGCTGCACGAGTGTGTGTGACTGGAGGTGGAGGTTTTCCCTCCTTTACTTAAGACAGACTGTGGGATTACTGAGTGTGCGAACTCACACTCATCTGGACTGTCTCTGTTTTCTGCCAGCAGTACCGGGTCTGACTGCTGAAGACAGCGGCCACCTGGGGCGCAGGGCTTGGCGGCTCCGGTGTTCTTCAGCTCCGTTGGTGGTGGAAGCTGTGTGGGGATCCAGCTCTTCTCTCTCCAGGCGTCTTCTATAGTCGAGCCTGCCCACACGTCACCTGGTGTATGATTGACAGTCCACCATATTGTTATTGTCTGTACGTTGTTGTGCGATTCACAACATTAAATTCGGTTGCTCCCTTGTTTGCACGTGGGGTCACGACAGCAAATCCAAGGTGGATCTGCATGTTGAATTGGCACAGGTTTTACGCCGGATGCCCTTCCTGATGCAACTCCATATTACATGGAGAAATGTGGCAGGGGTGGGATTTGAACCCGGAGCCTTCTGAACTGAAACCAAGTGCATTAACCACTTGGCCACCACCCCTGCTTGTAAACTCTTTAAATGTACAAAGTGATATATAACACATATATCTGACTGCTTTTTTGCATTTGCGCAATATCTCTAAAATTAGAAAGGTCTTGTCTCAGAGTGATGCTGAAAAACTAATTCATGCAGTTATTTCTTCTAGGCTGGACTATTGTAATTCATTATTATCAGGTTGTTCTAAAAGTTCCCTGAAAAGCCTTCAGTTAATTCAAAATGCTGCAGCTAGAGTACTGACGGGGACTAGAAGGAGAGAGCATATTTCACCCATATTGGCTTCTCTTCATTGGCTCCCTGTTAATTCCAGAATAGAATTTAAAATTCTTCTTCTTACTTATAAGGTTTTGAATAATTAGGTCCCATCTTTTCTTAGGGACCTCATAGTACCATATCACCCCAATAGAGCGCTTTGCTCTCAGACTGCAGGCTTACTTGTAGTTCCTAGGGTTTGTAAGAGTAGAATGGGAGGCAGAGCCTTCAGCTTTCAGGCTCCTCTCCTGTGGAACCAGCTCCCAATTCGGATTAGGGAGACAGACACCCTCTCTACTTTTAAGATTAAGCTTAAAACTTTCCTTTTTGAAAAAGCTTATAGTTAGGGCTGGATCAGGTGACCCTGAACCATCCCTTAGTTATGCTGCTGTAGACTTAGACTGCTGGGGGGTTTCCCATGATGCATCCAGTGTTTCTTTTTATTCACCTCTTTTTGCTCTGTATGCACCACTCTGCTTTTAATCATTGGTGATTGATCTCTGCTCTCTTCCATAGCATGTCTTTTTCCTGATTCTCTCCCCTCAGCCCCAACCAGTCCCAGCAGAAGACTGCCCCTCCCCGAGCCTGGTTCTGCTAGTGGTTTCTTCCTGTTAAAAGGGAGTTTTCCTTCCCACTGTCGCCAAGTGCTTGCTCATATTTGACCGTTGGGGTTTTTCCTGTAATTATTGTATGGCTTTTGCCTTACAATATAAAGCGCCTTGGGGTGACTGTTTGTTGTGATTTGGCGCTATATAAATAAAATTGATTTGATATCTGTTAATTTTAAAATAATGCACTTATTCTGAAGATCTGAACATTAACACACAGATGCCCGAAGGGATTATGGGTAAACTAAGCCTCCACTCATACTGATTGGTTGATTCATTCATTCTATGTAAAAAACTAACAAGTGAATCAATGTGACATGTGTTGGTGTTTACAAATAAATGTGCTTTTGTAAAATATGTCTTTTTGTTTCATTTGTATGAAAAAGAAAGAAATTTTCAAGATCCCGCTAGACAGCGCCTAAGCGCACGCATGATGACATCACAACTCTATCCTGTTAAGGAGATGAGGTTTCTTTCAATAACAAGAATTGTCAGAAAACTTTCTTGTGCGGTTGGAGTTGTGTGGCGATAGGAATCGCCTTTCGAATGCTTGAATCAAAGTCAGTCGCACAAAGAAATCAAATAATAGTGAAAACACCCTTACCAAAAAGTAGTACATGCAAGTATGTTTCAAGTATACTTCCAGTTTACTTTTTATATATTTATCAGTACTATTTTTTGGTAAGGGCATGTTCGGTGCAATGTCATAATGCATCAATCAGTCGCTCCGTGAGGCGTCATAACATCAAGCCTGGTTCACATGGCCGATATCAGACTCAATCTTCTCCTTCCGACAATCTTAAGTACGCCCCAACAATCGTGATGACGCTAAATATAATCTTATCAGTTATTTCTGCCGTGTGTGGTGTGTTAAGAAGGATGTGAGGAGCTAAATGTGACATAAGCCAATCAGAAAGCGAGGTGTCTGACCTGGGAATGTTCATGTGTAAAATCTGTTTGTGTGTGTTGTTTTTACTGTGTGGCTGACACCACACACTGTACAACTAAACCTGTCAGATCTATGATTTTTTTTTTTTATCTCCACTTGTGTGGTCTCTCAGGTTTTGGAAACCTAGATCATTTTAAAATCCTGCGGTGACAACACTCTGATATAACCGGTCACCAGTAGATGGCAGCATATCACTATGGGGTCAAAAGAAATGAGCTTTTTTTCTTTTCTATGACCAGTTCTCCTTTGCCTGCAGAGGATAGAGCAGTTTATTCTAGAACTAGCTCTTCTGTTTGTAGAGGATAGAACTGCACATCTACTACAAAAAGCTACGTCTGCAAAAATGTTAGCGGACTAAAAATTATAGGACCAAAACCTATCAGAAGATAATTGGTCCGATTATGGTTTTCAAAGTTATCTGAAAAGCTAATCCTAATGAAAACATTATCTTTGATAATTAGCAGTTAGCGGACTAGCGTAACTGTGCCCACCACTGCCTGTCATACACCCAGCCTGCAACATGCCAACCCAGTCTGTGAAACACAGAGAAGCGGGCGTGGCAAGCCGCAGCTCCTTTCCATTTAAAACAACAGTCTCAGAAACAGGTTGATTTTTAAAAACCTGGAAGGAGGTTTAATTAGGATGCACCACCTCAGTGTCAGTGTGATTTCTTGGCTTCAAACTTGAATATGTTTGAAAGTTGCTCGGTGACATGTATGAACTTGCTGAAAAAGTAAAAAACACACACTCGGGGTGCTGTGTTTCTCCTCACGTGCGTTTCTCTTTTCAGTCTATGACCTGTTTGGTACAGACGATGTATTAATGTTGTGTTTTTCTCATCATCAGCGCCATTTAGCCCATGATTAACACCCAATCACAATGCATGATTAAAAGTCTGAGTAAAAATATTCCATACATATTTAATATTCCACTAATAAGGAAGCCAGCTCCCAAACTGCCAACAAAATAGATATACACCTACAACACGCACACACGGACGCATACATCTCTCATTTCCTCGCCTGAAAACACACCTAAGCATTTCACGGATACCTCCCCCACACCTCGGCGAGGTGGAATTAGAAAACCAACCCTGCGGTCTCATTAATTAATTAAATAGCATGTGCCAGTGGCACCTGGGTACCAGTTATCGCTGCCACTCAGACACACTGTGATCCCAATAACCACTTCACCACAGGGCATAAAGGAAAGGAAGGGACACGGAATCCTTTTCTTTCTTTCTTTTTTTACAGCTTTGAGTTGAAGTCAGTTTCTTCAGAATGAGAAACAGACTTCAGAGTGTGCTGGTTTAGTTATGGAGGGGAGTAAACTGGGACACGTTTACACTGCATCAGTACAGAGTGTTTATTACTCTGTTTATGTCTTAGGCTCCCCTGAAGCCTCCACGGGGCCTTTTTTATCATTGTGCCTAGCAGAAGCCCCTAAATCACTACAGCAATGCCCCCCTCATCATCGACTTACTTCTGCGGGAGGAATTACTGCAAAAGCACACATGCACCCCAATTTAGAGCTCTACCTTCCACCTGTGTGCTGTGCAAAGCAGCGCACAGCACATTGCACAGTGCATTGCAACCAACAGTTGCCATTTTCACACCCAGTCCCCATGCAATATCATGCACAGTGTATTTGTTTTTTTGAACTGACACACCTGTAGCAAGGGTGGGCATGTTGGTCTTAAAATGAGATGTGGTCCACACAGCACTACTTACTCTGTCATTATAACCTCTGTAACCTCTTACTTCTGTCAGAGTCCAATATTTAAATAGAAATGTGACAGATTCAAGCACACTCTGCTCCTCAAGTTAATGACACAATGATAATCTGATTGGCATAATTTATGTTAAGAACAAAACACAACCACAACTAATTAAGAGACTAAATAATAATAATAATAATTTATTTAAAAATAAATAATATATATGCCATGATATAAATAGCAAAGTGGAGTTGGACACGCCCCAAATGCAGTTCCATTATGCACTTTAAGACTAGGTAGGACCCTTAGCATTTTGCATCAAAGTATTTTCTGCTGTTTCTGCTAGTTGAACCAAACTTGAATGTGGACTGAGCAGCTCAGTTGTTTTGATGCCAGGCTGCAATGTAAACTACAGTTAAAATATAATGCAGGCTGTGTTATTTGTGAAGCGAGTGGTGGGCAATTTCTGTGCAGCGGCGTGAAAATGTCTGGACCAGACAACGGAGTGCAGTGTGTTTGGGCAAGTACGTTCAAGGACTCACTGTTCACTGACCTCTCCTCTGGAAGTACAATGTACATCTATAATCCCATTAAAAAAGCATGCCGCACTCTTCAGCAGAAGACAGTTCTCAGATGTTAAAAGATAAATTTTATCTTTGTGGTAACCACAGACATTAGGGTATAGACTGCACACAGTATTGTAATGAGTATGCCCAGTAGCTCCCCTGTCACATGCCTGCATGCAATGTCACGTACTCTGCACTAAAATACTGTACCTTTCTCTGAAAAACCTTTTTTCATTCTTTCACATTTGAACCCTCCCCTTGATGCCGAACCATCGTGCATGATGTCTGGGGAGTTTTAGGTCACTTGTATCACCTTTTAGTTTATCTGATTGTTTTATAGTCCTCATTTAGTGACAGTGCAGTGCTTTGGTCAAAGGTCACTTTTTTCAGTGTGCTATATAAATACATTTGACGTTGACATTTGTATCCATATTTAGTTTTCTTCTGACATTTTTTAATACTGTCGGCTGATAAATGTATTGACATGATTTCATATACTAATTAACTGAAAACTCTCAGAGTAAGAACACTAATACTAATCATTTTTTTCATCCACCAAGGATGTAATAAAATCATTGGCATTAATCTATTTATTTGTCTGTCTGTTAACAGGATTACATCAAAACTACTGCATGCATTTTGACAAACTTTTCACCACAGATAGATATTAGGGCATGGAAGACCAGATCTGGATTCTGGATAAAGATTTCACTTTATATAAGCTTTTAAGGATTACGTCAAAACTACTTCACGTTTTCTCACCAAAATAGAACCACAGATAAAAATCTATAAAAAAAAAACCCCTCCGTAAAGCTAGGACATCTTACTACTCATCACTAATTGAAGAAAATAAGAAGAACCCCAGGTTTCTTTTCAGCACTGTAGCCAGGCTGACAAAGAGTCAGAGCTCTATTGAGCCGAGTATTCCTTTAACTTTAACTAGTAATGACTTCATGACTTTCTTTGCTAATAAAATTTTAATTAGAGAAAAAATTACTCATAACCATCCCAAAGACGTATCTTTATCTTTGGCTGCTTTCAGTGATGCCGGTATTTGGTTAGACTCTTTCTCTCAGATTGTTCTGAGTTATTTTCATTAGTTACTTCATCCAAACACTCAACATGTCTATTAGACCCCATTCCTACCAGGCTGCTCAAAGAAGCCCTACCATTATTTAATGGTTCGATCTTAAATATGATCAATCTATCTTTATTAGTTGGCTATGTACCACAGGCTTTTAAGGTGGCAGTAATTAAACCATTACTTAAAAAGCCATCACTTGACCCAGCTATCTTAGCTAATTATAGGCCAATCTCCAACCTTTCTTTTTTCTCAAAAATTCTTGAAAGGGTAGTTGTAAAACAGCTAACTGATCATCTGCAGAGGAATGGTCTATTTGAAGAGTTTCAGTCAGGTTTTAGAATTAATCATAGTACAGAAACAGCATTAGTGAAGGTTACAAATGATCTTCTTATGGCCTCAGACAGTGGACTCATTTCTGTGCTTGTTCTGTTAGACCTCAGTGCTGCTTTTGATACTGTTGACCATAAAATTTTATTACAGAGATTAGAGCATGCCATAGGTATTAAAGGCACTGCGCTGCGGTGGTTTGAATCATATTTATCTAATAGATTACAATTTGTTCATGTAAATGGGGAATCTTCTTCACAGACTAAGGTTAATTATGGAGTTCCACAAGGTTCTGTGCTAGGACCAATTTTATTCACTTTATGCTTCCCTTAGGCAGTATTATTAGACGGCATTGCTTAAATTTTCATTGTTACGCAGATGATACCCAGCTTTATCTATCCATGAAGCCAGAGGACACACACCAATTAGCTAAACTGCAGGATTGTCTTACAGACATAAAGACATGGATGACCTCTAATTTCCTGCTTTTAAACTCAGATAAAACTGAAGTTATTGTACTTGGCCCCACAAATCTTAGAAACATGGTGTCTAACCAGATCCTTACTCTGGATGGCATTACCCTGACCTCTAGTAATACTGTGAGAAATCTTGGAGTCATTTTTGATCAGGATATGTCATTCAAAGCGCATATTAAACAAATATGTAGGACTGCTTTTTTGCTTTTACGCAATATCTCTAAAATTAGAAAGGTCTTGTCTCAGAGTGATGCTGAAAAACTAATTCATGCATTTATTTCCTCTAGGCTGGACTATTGTAATTCATTATTATCAGGTTGTCCTAAAAGTTCCCTGAAAAGCCTTCAGTTAATTCAAAATGCTGCAGCTAGAGTACTAATGGGGACTAGAAGGAGAGAGCATATCTCAGCCATATTGGCCTCTCTTCATTGGCTTCCTGTTAATTCTAGAATAGAATTTCAAATTCTTCTTCTTACTTATAAGGTTTTGAATAATCAGGTCCCATCTTATCTTAGGGACCTCATAGTACCATATCACCCCAATAGAGCGCTTCGCTCTCAGACTGCAGGCTTACTTGTAGTTCCTAGGGTTTGTAAGAATAGAATGGGAGGCAGATCCACCTTGGATTTGCTGTGGCGACCCTGAGTGCAAAACAAGGGAGCAGCCGAAGGGACTTACTTGTGAATTAAATGTCAGATTTTGATCAGTTGGACCATTCTGGATCAGTATGCAATTATTGCATTGTGTTGTGGAATCCGGATCCAGGTAAAGTCCCGGTCATGATGTGAATCACATATCTGTTATTTTGAGCCCTCATCAACCTTTGGTGGACATCAGACATCTCAGATTGCTCTTGTTCTACATTAAATCAAATTCATGAGGCACTACTTAGGTCTGTTGGGAGAAATAAGTTACAGTGAGGAAAATAAGTATTTGAGCACCCTGCGATTTTGCAAGTTCTCCCACTTAGAAATCATGGAGGGGTCTGAAATTTTTATCTTGAGAGACAAAAAAAAAATCCGGAAATCACAATGTATGATTTTTTTTAAATAATTTATTTGTATGTTACTGCTGCAAATAAGTATTTGATCCCCTACCAACCAGCAAGAATTCTGGCTCACACAGACCTGTTAATTTTTTCTTTAAGAAGCCCTCTTATTCTGCACTCTTTTCCTGTATTAACTGCACCTGTTTGAACTTGTATAAAAGACACCTGTTCACACAATCAATCACACTCCAACTTGTCCACCATAGCCAAGACCAAAGAGCTGTCTAAGGACACCAGGGACAAAACTGTAGACCTGCACAAGGCTGGGATGGACTACAGGATAACAGGCAAGCAGCTTGGTAAAAGACAACTGATATTATTTATTAGAAAGTGGAAGAAACACAAGATGACTGTCAATCTCCCTCGGTCTGGGATTCCATGCAAGAGCTCACTTTGTGGGGTAAGGATGATTCTGAGAAAGCTCAGAACTACACAGGAGGACCTGGTCAATGACCTGAAGAGAGCTGGGACCATAGTCACAAAGATCTCTGTAATTGCAAACAAAGGTTACTGTACCAAATATTTACACTGATTTTCACAGGTGTTCAAATACTTATTTGCAGCAGTAACAAAAAAATAAATTATTAAAAAATCATACATTGTGATTTCTGGATTTCTTTTTTAGATTATGTCTCTCACAGTGGACATGCACCTAAGCTGAAAATTTCAGACCCCTCCATGATTTCTAAGTGGGAGAACTTGCAAAATTGCAGGATGTTCAAATACTTATTTTCCTCACTGTATAGTTTTAAAATATGCGAGGTTGGTTTATAATTGATTAATCTAAAAAAAAAAAAAAAATCATGCATTTTAAATGAACTAAAACTAACTAGAGATCTGTCAGTAAGCTCACAAAATGATGAATGAAATGAATTAAGAAAGTGATCAACATCTGTATTGAGGAGGCCAACAGGTGTGTTTACACGCATTTACTTGACAAATATGATGTATGAAATAAACAAAAGTCTAGTTATCTTCCCTTGAAGATATCAAACTGATACTGATATGGTGTGTTATCACTCTGTGACGCTTCATTCAAATCCACTAACCAGCGGTTTAGGAGCATTTGTGCTTACGAGGTCAATCAAATACAAAATTCCAAATATCTCACCTTGAAGACATCGGACCACAATGCACTTCTTTCATGCATACCATCATATGTTGTTGCTATCACTGCATGGAGTTCCTTAAAATCCAGAAACCAGTGCAGGAGTTGCATTTACAAGACTCATAAACAAATGGATAGGGTGATACCCAAAGTTTTGTGTACAGATGGTAATTACATAATTTCATCTAGTTTACTTTTGAACTGTTGTGTCTCAGCTTGTCAACCTGGAGCTGATATAAAACTTCAGATTAGATAAATAGGTAACATACTGGGCTGCGTATTACCCTGAAACACAGACCAGGCTAATGAGGATGGTTCAGCTGCTACTCAACCTGCATACAGTGTCTTCATAATTATTACAGAACGTTGTGTTAGTCTGTGGAGTAATAATGAATTCTATGGGAAACTGGAACATGTTCTCCCAAATGACATGGAGACAGGTGAGCCTCCACAAACTACCGAAAATATCTCCTTTATGCAACAATCATTTGTGTTTAAACACAATTTAAAAAGTAGATCGTAAATGTAGTTTGGAGACCATCTAAGATTAAGGTTTAATGTGTAATTAGTGATTTGCTCCAGAAGAGCACCCATTCATTCATGGAGACTAATTGTTTTAACGGCTTCATTAATTTTTGGTGTTTTTTTGCTTGTATCTATTCAGAATGACTCCAAACTGTTTTAGTTCAGTTTGGAGCTTTGTTGAATTTTTGTCTCACCTTAAAATGTTCCTCAGGTTACATTACACATTAAAACATACTTCTGTTTAACATTTCTTGACATTTCTTCCCTTAATGTATAATTTCTTTTCTTGCTGCTCTTTTGGCTTTTAGAATGATAAGAGCATGTCCACAGCCAGACTTGGGGACTTGAGTTTCAGAACCCCTGGCTGGGACTGTCTCTTTGGGCTGTTTATGCTGGAGAAGGTCATGTTATTCACTTTGGGGTGGGAGGTGAGAAACCCAATTTTTTATTTTATTTTAAATGATTTCTTGTTTTCTGTAGAGATTTCCTCTGTATGCACTTCATGGATATGAATCTAAAATCTACCAACTTTTGATGTCATAATTTTGTTGGTTTCCTACTCAAGATGAGAACATGACGCAGAAAGCGTGTCGTGGCTTCCTTCAACTAATGGTTCCAAACTCCAAGGGCGCTCACCTTCTCAAAAAGACCAAGATTGTCATGCAGCGCATTGACGACATAAAGTTGCCTATAGGAACTTGCATCAAGGTCAACAACAACAAGCATAACCTGGATGCATCTCCAGAAGATCGCTGCAACACTTTTCTGCATCAGGAGTTCAAATACGACTTGGTGAATTTCAACAGCGAGCATTTTGCTACCTTTGTCCGATACGGCCAGGCCGTGTGTATCCAGGTTTGTACCTACGCATCAACTGAGTGGTGTCCCAAATATCTGTAGTCAGGTCTGAAAATATTTGGACAAGTTAAAAACAAAAGATGTGTCCACCACAGCATATACAGTTCACAGGTGGACAAATACCTGACCAATTGGTCAAAGTGTATTGCACAACACATTGCAAGTCAATGCAGTCCAGAGTTTCCCCACTAATTTGAGGGGGTCTCCATCAAAATCCAGATGACTACACACAGCTAAATCAAATACAGTACTCATAAATAACCAAAAATGGATTTTTACTACAAATCCTTTGCAGTCAATGTCAGCCTAAAGCCTGGAACATACACATTGCTGTGTTTCCACCATGACGATGCTCTGCAAGGATTCTGCTGCAGCATTCTCCAACTCCTTCTTGTATCCGAGGCATTTGCCTTCAGTTCAGTCATTAAGACAATCTACTTTATTTTCTATAAAATAAATAAATTATGTTTGTAATTATTGTGTAGTACATTTTCTGATCCCATTATCCAGTTTTCTTTGTCTCATCTCTCCATAGGGCATCATTCCCCAGTGGTGTTGACATTTTCAGGGTTTTTTTTTTGTTTGTTTTATTGGCACCCTTTCTAGCTCCTGGTGGAGTGTCTTCTTGATCTGTCCAACTGTTGTGAAGCTGTTTTTTCCCCCTTAATCTGATAAAGATTTTTTTCTGTCATTTTTACTTTTCACATTTGTACTTTTTTTTTTTTTTTTTGGCCCTTTGGTGTTCCTGGGCTCATCAGTTTTCTTCTTTTGAAGAATGTACCTTTGGCCACACCTAAACTTCTTGCAGTATTTCAGCTAGGTTTTTTTTTTTTAATAAAATTCCAGCCTAAATGGGTCAACCATCCCTTTATATATATATATATATATATATATATATATATATATATATATATATATATATATATACACACACACACACACATACATACATACAGTGAGGTAAATAAGTATTTGTACAGTATTTTGGCAGTTTTGCAAGTTCTCCCATTTAGAAATCATGGAGGAGTCTGAAATTTTCATCTTAGGTGCATGTCCACTGTGAGAGACATAATCAAAAACAAAAAAAAAAAATCTGGACATCACAACGTATGATTTTTAAAAAAAAAATAATTTATTTGTATGTTACTGCTGCAAATAAGTATTTGGTCCCCTACCAACCAGCAAGTATTCTGGCTCACACAGACCTGTTAATTTTTCTTTAAGAAGCCCTCTTATCCTGCACTCTTTACCTGTATTAATTGCACTTTTGAACTTGTTACCTGTATAAAAGACACCTGTTCACACACTCAATCAATCACACTCCAACCTGTCCACCATAGCCAAGACCAAAGAGCTGTCTAAGGACACCAGGGACAAAACAGTAGACCTGCACAAGGCTGCAATGGACTACAGGACAACAGGCAAGCAGCTTGATAGAAGACAACTGATATGATTATTTATTAGAAAGTGGAAGAAACACAAGATGACTGTCAATCTCCCTCGGTCTGGGATTCCATCCAAGATCTCACTTTGTGGGGTAAGGATGATTCGGCGAAAGCTCAGAACTACACAGGAGGACCTGGTCAATGACCTGAAGAGAGAGATGGGACCACAGTCACAAAGATTACATTAGTAACACATGATGCTGTCATGGTTTAAAATCAAGCAGGGCAGCAAGGTCCCCCTGCTCAAGCCAGCACATGTCCAGGCCCGTTTGAAGTTCACCAATGACCATCTGGATGATCCAGAGGAGGCATGGGAGAAGGTCATGTGGTCAGATAAGACCAGAATAGAGCTTTTTGGAATCAACTCCACTTACCATGTTTAGAGGATGAAAACAACCCCAAGAAAACCATCCCAACCGTGAAGCATGGGGGTGAAAACATCATACTCTGGGGGTGCTCTTCTGCAAAGGGGACAGGAGGACTGCGCCGTATTGAAGGGAGGATGGATGGGGTCATGTATTGCGAGATTTTGGCAAACAACCTCCTTCCCTCAGTAACAGCACTGAAGATGGGTCATGGCTGGGTCTTCCAGCATGACAATGACCCCAAACACATATCCAGGGCAACTAAGGAGGGGCTCCGTAAGAAGCATTTCAAGGTCCTGGAGTGGCCTGGCCAGTCTCCAGACCTGAACTCAATAGAAAATCTTTGGAGGGAGCTGAAACTCCAAATCTGAAAGATCTAGAGAAGCTCTGTATGGAGGAGTGGACCAAAATCCTTGCTGCAGTGTGTGCAAACCTGGTGAAAAACTACAGGAAATGTTTGACCTCTGTAATTGCAAACAAAGGCTACTGTACCAAATATTAACATTGATTTTCACAGGTGTTCAAATACTTATTTGCAGCAGTAACATACAAATAAATTACTAAAAAAAAAAATATATATATATATATATATAAATAAATATAAAGACTCCTATTATCACTAACTGAGTAAGTTGGACCAGAATTATCACACATCTTGACATGGTGTGTTACTGTGAAGCTTCATTGAGTTCCATAAAACAGTTTTGGCGTTGTGCATATGGTATCAATATTGAAACCACATTGGTAACACACCATATGAAGATGTGCACAAAAGAAAATAATTCCAGTTCGGAATTTTCAATTAGAGATAACTGGACGCTCATGTTTAACGAATACATATTGTATGATATTGCAGCCCAGTCTCACGCTTTCTTCTGTGCTCCCATCACAAAATGAATCACATTTTCGTTACACTTTTTTTTTTTTTATTATTATTTCTAACTCTACCCCTTCCCCTAATGACTCCTGGATGGATGGGCAAGGCACTTACTGGGTAAATAATTCTCTCTCACACTCACACTTCACCACTTTCTGTGAAAGTGGAAATCAAAGTTGAATTTTAAGCCCTGATGAAATTGTTTTTATGTATGTATATTTATTTGAAATGGGACAGTGCATATTAATGGACATAATTACATGTAAATATGCTGGATTATAGCAAAGTGCTAATTTCCATCCGTAGTCCCAGTAACATAAAAACAGACTAAACTGTTTAGACATTATGGTCCAACTTGGAAGCTCTGGATGAAAATAAATAATTTATTCCTCAATTTAATACCATTTCTTTGTGAGGTGATGGTCTAGTGGTTGAGTCCAGAAGATCATGGGTTCAAATCCCCGCCTGACTGGAACATCACTAAGGGCCCTTGGGCAAGGCCTTTAATCCCCTATTGCTCCCGGTGTGAAGTGAGCGCCTTGTATGGCAGCACCCTGACATCGGGGGGAATGTGAGGCATAACTGTAAAGCGCTTTGAGCGTCTGATGCAGATGGAAAAGCGCTATATAAATGCAGTCCATTTACCTCTTAAATCATTCTAAAGTTAGTTTTAAGCAGAAATGAGGCCGTTTTAAGCAGAAACTCAACGAAATTCTGTGATGCTTTGAAATGACTGACACGCAGTGAACGCATCAGCTAGCAGCTCGTTTAACCGCAGTGCTCTGATCGCTTCTGCCGCCTTTTATGATGAAATAATGCTGAATTTATGTGAAAATGATCGTTGTACAAAAGCTTCAGATATCAGATAGATGATGACTGGAGTGCAGTTTGAAGCAGAAACAGGTGTTAATCTGTGAACCGTTTCATCAGGGGGACTGCTTTTTAGGGGGACCGTTTGGTTGGCGACACCGGGTTGTGTTTTGTGCAGTCCATTTACCATTTATGTGTGTGTGTTACAGAGAAGTAACAATACCACTAATAAATAGTAAGTTATTTTTAGTTAAATTTACTATGTGATTTGCTCTACTTTTACTTTCTTTTTTAAATCAACTGCATTTGGAAGTCATCTTGCACTTTCATGGGGTCCACACAGGAAATAAGTACTTCATTACGCTTTACTGTGGAATCCTTGGTCTTAATTTATACATTAATTCATTGTTTAGATTTTACCTAACTAAAATCAAACCAAAAAATGTTACCACATCCAAAACTGCTGTAAAATGTACACCATTCACCTTCTAAACCTGCTCAGCCCAGTTAAGGGTCAAGGGGGCGGGCTGAAGCCTATCCCAGCAGACACTGAACAAAAGGCGTGGGTACGCCCTGGACAGGCTGCCAGTCTGTCGCAGGGCCAACAAATATAGACAAACTCAGTCACTCTCCAGTTTCCAGTGCACCCAAGCTGCATGTCTATGAAAGTGGGAGGAATGTGGAGGACACTGAGGAAACCTGCACAAACACAGTGAGAAGATGCAAACAGGTCAGATTTGAACCAGAGACCTTCCCACTCTGACCACTAATCTACCATGCTGCCCCTGTTCACCTGCTGTAGATGCAAATACCCTTAAGTGACACCTGAAGATGCTCCCTATTTGCATTGAACTCCAACACACTCCTGTAGACAGCCAAATGCAGCAAGAACTTTGTCAGTGTCATATCTTTTATGGACCCGTTGTATCTACACAATGTCCAATTTACTGTTTCAACCTTTTTTTGTTGTAGATTCCCTTTAAGAGAAACTACGAGGCCACCACTCAAACTCTGCAGATGATCATGCAACGCACGGAGACTGAAACTTGAGATCCCGTTGTGTGCATCCATCACCCCGACTTTGTTAACGAGCAAAATAAAAACTCCAAGACAAATCCTTCCAGAACATATGGTCTGAGAATGTTTCATTTTAACAACTCGCGCCGTAATCAGAACTGTTCAATGAAAACCGCCGCAAACAAGAATGTTTCTTTGCTCTTTGTCCTCCCACAACATTCTTAGCAATCGCAATTAAAGGCTAAATAAATAAATAAATGTAACCCTACCAACAAAACAAACCACATAACAGTCAGGCAACTATGTGTCTTCTTGTTTATTGAGACTTCAGGAATGTCAATAAGAGCGTTTCTATACAGGAGGGCAGCATGCAGACACAATGACCTTCTGCTTTTCTCCTTGTTGATAATGACCCAGACACCAGCATCCTGCCCATCAGCCAGACCTCTAATAACGCCAAACACTCTCCATCTTCTGCTAATAACCATCATGCAGCCGAAGGAGTCACGGACAGGCCAACGACTTCTGAATGTGAGCGCAGCGGACAGGACGCGAGGGAAAGCATTTTGTTTATCGATAAGGAACGGTGCACGACCCCATTCTTCTTCAGCCACAAAAGCACAAAGATAAATGGGACTGTGGAGAACAAACTATTACATGAACACTGTGCAGAAGATTTCGACAAGCAATCCTTTTACTGTGCCTTTAGTTGCTGTGCTCCTACTTTCGCACACGTACATGTACTGTTCCCGAGGTGGTATTTTTCTAGCTGTATCATGAGTAAACTCGTTACTCTTTTCTTAATTGGTATAGAGATTCCGTCCTTTGTATGCCTCTCAGCAACATCTCCTGGGGAATTCTGATTAATTGTTGTCTACATAATCCTCCTCCACACTAGTGTAAACACACACACACACACAGTCAGGAGAAACCCAGTTTCACTGCAGAGCTGAACATCAGGAGTCCAGCATTAGTTTCACAGTTCAGCAAGGCCAAAACAATTCCTGCACCAGTGTAGAGTTCTCACAGCTACAGAAACGTGCGGTGGTTGAGTTGTAACCACGGTAGAAGATTTTGGTGCAAAACCAAAAAAAAAAAACACAATCCACACACACACACACACACACAAATAAATAAATAAATAAAATACACTTGTAAGTTTTCAAACCCACACCTGCAAGAAAATACTTATCTGCTGTCCATCCGTAATCACTAAGGATGGCATAATACAACCCCTGGCAAAAATTATGGAATCACCGGCCTCGGAGGATGTTCATTCAGTTGTTTAATTTTGTAGAAAAAAAAGCAGATCATAGACATGACACAAAACTAAAGTCATTTCAAATGGCAACTTTCTGGCTTTAAGAAACACTATAAGAAATTAGGAAAAAATAATCGTGGCAGTCAGTAACGGTTACTTTTTTAGACCAAGCAGAGGGGAAAAAAAAATATGGAATCACTCAATTCTGAGGAAAAAATTATGGAATCACCCTGTAAATTTTCATCCCCAAAACTAACACCTGCATCAAATCAGATCTGCTCGTTTGTCTGCATCTAAAAAGGAGTGATCACACCTTGGAGAGCTGTTGCACCAAGTGGACTGACATGAATCATGGCTCCAACACGAGAGATGTCAACTGAAACAAAGGAGAAGATTATCAAACTCTTAAAAGAGGGTAAATCATCACGCAATGTTGCAAAAGATGTTGGTTGTTCAGTCAGCTGTGTCTAAACTCTGGACCAAATACAAACAACATGGGAAGGTTGTTAAAGGCAAACATACTGGTAGACCAAGGAAGACATCAAAGTGTCAAGACAGAATGGGAGGAAACTGGAGTCAATGTCTGTGACCGAACCATAAGAAACCGCCTAAAGGAAATGGGATTTACATACAGAAAAGCTAAACGAAAGCCATCATTAACACCTAAACAGAAAAAACAAGGTTACAATGGGCTAAGGAAAAGCAATCGTGGACTGTGGATGACTGGATGAAAGTCATATTCAGTGATGAATCTCGAATCTGCATTGGGTAAGGTGATGATGCTGGAACTTTTGTTTGGTGCCGTTCCAATGAGATTTATAAAGATGACTGCCTGAAAAGAATGTAAATTTCCACAGTCATTGATGATATGGGGTTGCATGTCAGGTAAAGGCACTGGGGAGATGGCTGTCATTACATCATCAATAAATGCACAAGTTTACGTTGATATTTTGGACACTTTTCTTATCCCATCAATTGAAAGGATGTTTGGGGATGATGAAATCATTCTTCAAGATGATAATGCATCTTGCCATAGAGCAAAAACTGTGAAAACATTCCTTGCAAAAAGACACATAGGGTCAATGCCATGGCCTGCAAATAGTCCGGATCTTAATCCAATTGAAAATGTTTGGTGGAAGTTGAAGAAAATGGTCCATGACAAGGCTCCAACCTGCAAAGCTGATCTGGCAACAGCAATCAGAGAAAGTTGGAGCCAGGAGCCAGATTGATGAAGAGTACTGTTTGTCACTCATTAGGTCCATGCCTCAGAGACTGCAAGCTGTTATAAAAGCCAGAGGTGGTGCAACAAAATACTAGTGATGTGTTGGAGCGTTCCTTTGTTTTTCATGATTCCATAATTTTTTCCTCAGAATTGAGTGATTCCATATTTTTTCCCTCTGCTTGGTCTAAAAAAGTAACCGTTACTGACTGCCACAATTTTTTTCCCTGATTTCTTATAGTGTTTCTTAAAGCCAGAAAGTTGCCATTTGAAATGACTTTAGTTTTGTGTCATGTCTGTGATCTGCTTTTTTTCTACAAAATTAAACTGAATGAACATCCTCCAAGGCTGGCGATTCCATAATTTTTGCCAGGGGTTGTACCAATCAGATATGGTTTTTCACATCTTAAAAATAACTAATCTGCCAATAAATAGATGTGCCCAAAATATCAGCCGTGTGCACCCCTACTAATTACCATGACAAAAAAAACAAAACACTTATTTTGGTTAAACTTTGCTGCTACTGTAAATCCTGACGTTAATGCAACCCAGTCTCACGGGGTTGTTTTTCGTGATCCTGTCATGAAGTGAGTCACATTTTCATGACAGGGTTTTTTTTTTTTTTAATCTTACTATTACTAACACTCCCTCTCCCCCTAAACCCCCCCCCCCCCCACCATCACTTTTCATTCCATGCTCTTGTCACAAAATGTATTCGAATGAATTTGTGCTCCTGTTACAAAACGTGGCACTTTTCGTGACAATATCACGAACCAATAGATTAATGTACATTTCGTGATGTTGAATCACGAAATGCCGTGAGATATGGTAGTGTTAATGTTACACTGCAGCTATCTAGCTGCACTGGCAAAGAGGCGTAAAGTTTCAAGTGACATATTGAATAAATCTTGTGTTTGACTTGTACTGTAATGTTTAAGCAATTTACTTATGTTGCATGTTTGGTCTGACAAAATTGTATTAGGGCTGCAACTAACAATTATTTTGTAATTGAATAAACTACTAATAACTTTTAACCTTGCTCTTAAATATGTTATCACAAAAGTAGTTACTTTATAAAATTTTAAAAATCCAACATATAAAGGACATAAAGTTGCAAAAAATTAACAGTAAGAAAATGTAAGAAAATTTTGCACATAGCTTTTTCTTTTCCTGAGACACAAAAAGCCTGAAAAAAAATTCCTAACATATTTCATAGGGCTACAACTAACAATTATTTTCTTTATTAATCTTTTAATTACTTTAATGTTTAATGTATGCATCGTTTGGTTCATAAAATGTCAGAAAATGGCAAAAATGATTGATTAGTGTTTCTCAAAGCCAAAGACGACATCCTCAAATATCTTTTTTGTACAAAACCCAAAGATATTCATTTTACTCTAAGAGAAGAGGAAGGAAACCAAAAAATATTAGCATTTAATAAACTGAAATCAGACGATTTGGACATGAAAAAAGCTCAAAATTTAATTACCAAAATAGTTGGCAATTAAATAAAGTGATTAATAGTTAGAGCTCTCGATTCTGTTTTCATCTTTCTTTCTGCCTGAACAGACTAAACTGTATGTGTGTATGTGTAGTTCAGTAGACCATAATGTTTAGATGTCTTCTTCTGTCTCTTGCCTTTCATTACTGACTCAGCTGAACAATGTACCCATGTAGCTGGTCTGAGAAAGCCTGAAGAGAAAACTTTTCTTGTACCCTCCTCTTCCCAGCTTGTCCCATGTCCCTGCACAGTTTGGGCTCCTTGACAAGCCTCTCCATGGCCTGAGAGAAGGCCTCTGCTGTTGGATCACACAGGAAGCCTGTCTCTCCATCTGCTACGCTCTCCAGTGGGCCCCCAGAGTTCACTGCAATTACAGGGCAACAGCAGTACATGGCCTCTATGGGAACTATCCCAAAATGCTCTCTGCTTGGGGTGTACAGTACCGCTGTGCTGTCTCGCAGCAGAGCCACTTTCACAGAATCAGAGGGGGAACGCAAGAATGTAACGACATCCTCTATGCGGAGCTGTGCTGCCAGATCTTTTAGCTCAGCATAATGCTGGATGTTCTCTGTAACTCTTTCGTCATAGCCCCCTGCCACCACCAGGTGAATGTTTGCTCTTTGGTCTGAAGGTAGGCTGCTCCTTAGGACTGCCAGCGCCTGCAGAGCCAGGCCCAGATTCTTCTTTTGTTCGTATCTGTTCAAAGAGAGAAAAAGGCAAGAGGTTCCCTCAGGGACTAGCCCTCCAAGGCCCTGTGCATCAGAAGAAGGCTGGTCAAAGGTGGTTGTGTTGAGGGATGGATAGAGAACGTCTGGCTGAAGTCCTTCTAAACTACGAAAGGTCTCTTTGAAGACGCCTGCAGTGAACTGGCTGTTTACCAGAATCTAAGAAGAAGCACAGAGAGATTAATTCTTATGGAGCTCACATACTTCATAAGTGTCTTATTTGCCTAAAAGCTGAAAGACAGTGTATTTGGTTATCCTAAAGTCAAGACTGAAATTCAAATGTCACTGAGCCTTTTCTAGGAGGGCTCTCAGCCTTTTCAGCTGCTTTAAAAAAATGGAGTTGTTTAATATCCAGTGTTGGGCAAGTTACTTTAAAAAAGTTATTATTTATAGTTACTAGTTACCAGTGTTGCCAGTTACTTTATACAGTTACTTCATTAGCAGCTGCCAACAACTTGTACCTAATAAGCAGTGGTGGGCACAGCTAACCAAAAAATTAGCTTCGATAACCACTAATCCGCTATCTGAAAACTTTTATAGCGCTAAGCCGATAAACCGCTAAAAAATTTAGTTTAATTACAGCTAACCGCTAACTTTTAGTACTGAATCAGTACACAGTCAGCCACGCCAGTTTCAAGTTTAAGTACTGCAAGTGCTACGGAGTAAATTCAAAGGTGATAACAAATCAAAACAAACAAAAAGCCAGAGCGCTTCTGTTTTTGTGCACCTGGCCTGCCGCTACTAAAAAAAACAAAAAAAACAACAACAATCAGTTTGCAGCTGAGTGTGAAGCATCCGGGATGAAGATCAGCACCTCCAAATCCGAGGCCAAGGTTCTCGGTGAAAACGGTGCCTTGCCCTCTTCAGGTCGGTGGGGTGTCCTTGCCTCGGGTGGAGAAGTTTAAGTATCTCGGGGTTTTGTTCACAAGTGAGGGACGGATGGAGCGTGAGATCGATAGATGGATCGGCGCAGTGTCTGCAGTGATGCGGTCGCTGTATCGGACCGTCATGGTGAAGAGAGAGCTGAGCAGGGGGGCAAAGCTCTCGATTTACCAATCGATCTACGTTCCGACCCTCACCTATGGTCATGAGATTTGGCTCAAGACCAAAAGAACGAGATCGTGAGTACAAGCGGCCGAGGTGAGTTTCCTCCGCAGGGTGGCTGGGCGCTCCCTTAGAGATAGGGTGAGGAGCTCGGTCACTCGGGAGGAGCTCGGAGTCGAGCCGCTGCTCCTCCACGTCGAAAGGAGCCAGCTGAGGTGGCTCGGGCATCTTTTACGGATGCCCCCTGGACGCCTCTCTGGGGAGGTGTTCCGGGCACGTCCCATCGGGAGGAGGCCCCGGGGAAGACCCAGATCACGCTGGAGGGACTACGTCTCTCAGCTGGCTTGGGAACGCCTCAAGGTTCCCCTGGAGGAGCTGTGTGTGGATCGAGAGGTCTGGGTGGCTTTGCTTGAGCTACTGCCCCCGCAACCCGACCAGGATAAGCGGAAGAAAATGGATGGACAACCTGAGCTTCTTGCATGTTTACATAAAACCAACACAATAACAACATCTAAAAACCCAGATAATATATTCGCCAGAGTTTTAGACACAATATACAGAGTTTTATGTTGCAATATTAATGCTGTTGTCCGTGTACAGCAGTTAAATTGCAGCCTGATCAGAGCGTCTCAATGCATTTGTCAATGTAACTGACATCTCGCAGAACGATGAACTCTCCGAAGTTTTGTGGGATTTGAAACCTCAACCTTTTAGATGTTGTTACTGTTTCTGTGTAGGCTCTCAGTTGTCCAGGTGGTTTCCATAGTAGAGAAGCTTGAATCTTCGACTGGACTGGGTTCAGGAAACGTCCTCACGTCAAGCAACCCAGTCCAGTCGAAGATTCAAGCTTCTCTACTACATTGTTACTGTGTTTGTTTGATGTAAACCTGCGAGAAGCCCAGGTTGTTTCACCGTTATTTACAGTGGAATCGCTGTGAGCCGTGATCACTTCATGTTCATTAGGAGAAGTGATGGTCTAGTGGTTAAAGCGTTGGGCTTGAGACCAGAGGATCCTCAGTTCAAATTCAAGTCTGACCAAAAGAAAAAAGAAAAAAAAAAAAAAATCACTAAGGGCCCTTGGGCAATGTCCTTAATCCCCTAGCTGCACCCGGTGTGTAGTGAGTACCTTTTAAGCGCTATATAAATGCAGTCCATTATTTACCATGTCATTCTGGAGGAAACTGAGGTTTGCTCTTTAACATCCTGCTTATTGTCCTTTACAGCACTGTTTGTTTCAGAGTAATATATATATATATATATATAAATAAAATGTCTGAAATTTGGTTTGCGTATATGAAGTTCCACACAGGTTAAACGTAGAAGCCACAGAATATTTGTTTTAGCAAGTTTTCATGGTCTCATGCAGCAGTCTATTAAAAATGTTATGAAAGGCATAAAAGTTATATTTTGGTCGTATAATGTTCATTTGCAATTGTCGTCGTAGTTTCTCAGTGTTATTTTGCCTGCACCAACTCTCTGGTGCACAAGAGATTATGGGCTATCTCAATGGGGCGAATTGTGGTACTTTGATATAATGTGAAACTGAAATAAACAAAAAACATGCCAATTTTGACACCCCTGTAAAGTTACTGTAGCTTGTGTGTTGGTTTTTACAATGCGTGTGATCGGTGATCCACTTATATTGAGACGTTCTGAGCGTAAAACTGTGTTTGAGATTCACAAATATGTTGGTCTATTTACACTCCCATCCAGCAGATGGCAGTGTCCTCTGCATTTTGATGGGGGGGGGGGGGGGGTGAGAGAACATGAGAGTGATCATTTGAATTTTCCCATAATGCCTTTCCGCACCTACGCTTGTTTAACACTCAAACTTTCAGGAATTAGTGCATTACTTTAAAAAATATGTGCAATATCATATTTCACTTGACAAAGTTGTTGTTAATTTCAATAAACTGTCTGGAATTAGTTGGTTTTAAATTCATGTCTCCTGCCCACTGTCGGAGTATCGGCATGTTGAAAGTAAATTACTTTTTTTTTTCTTCTTTGCAATAGCAGCTGGTCTGCCCCCTTCTACTGGGGGAGGACTGAGCTTCTCACATCGGTCTGTTTATTGCAAAACACATGACAGGAGTTAACATGTAGGATTTTAGGTTTTACAGATGTTTCTGACTGTTAAGCTTTACTCAGTATTCCAGCAAAAAAATGTTAGCGGACTGAAAGTCAGTGGAATTAAATTTAGCAGAAGTTAAGTGGTCCGCTGATGGTTTTCAATGTTAGCTGAAAATCTAATCCGCTAACAAAAATGTTAGCTTTGCTAATTAGCAGTTAGCGGAACTGTGTCCATCACTGCTAATAAGTAAAGCCCTGGTCCCACCAAATAATGAAGGATGAATAATGAGTCTCGTAGCATGTTTTTTTTTTGGTACGAGTTCAGTTATTCAACAATCATGGGAGAATATTGGCTCTGAGAGGCTCTTAGAGGCAGAATATTTGGCTAATGAGGCTCATCTCTGAGCATGGCTCTAATTTCAAGAAGTACAAAATTGATTCAAAACAGCATGAAGCAGTTTGTAGATGAGGTAGTATGGAGACAAACAAGGATTTTAGAGGCATCTTTGTCGTGAGGACAAGGCTGTTAAAAGTCCATTATCCGAGCAACTGGCAGCTATGAGGACAGGACATGCTCAGCCCTCTTGCGCTGTATATAAAATAATTATTTGTGGCGGATTTATCATTTTCTGCCAGAGCTTGGATGCTGAAAACACCTCAAATCACTTCTGGACTCACAGAGGACATTTGGAGCTTTTTTCCTGTCTCTGTCTCATGCGCTGAGGTGGAGAACATATTTGGAACAGGTCATCACTTGTAATGTTGACATTGTAATAGCTTGGTAAAACAGTTGTATGTTCATTCCTTCTTTATAAGCAGTTGTAAAAGTATGTTTATGATAGATGCCATAGGTATTAAAGGCACTGCGCTGCGGTGGTTTGAATCATATTTATCTAATAGATTACAATTTGTTCATGTAAATGGGGAATCTTCACAGACTAAGGTTAATTATGGAGTTCCACAAGGTTCTGTGCTAGGACCAATTTTATTCACTTTATACATGCTTCCCTTAGGCAGTATTATTAGACAGCATTGCTTAAATTTTCATTGTTACGCAGATGATACCCAGCTTTATCTATCCATGAAGCCAGAGGACACACACCAATTAGCTAAACTGCAGGATTGTCTTACAGACATAAAGACATGGATGACCTCTAATTTCCTGCTTTTAAACTCAGATAAAACTGAAGTTATTGTACTTGGCCCCACAAATCGTAGAAACATGGTGTCTAACCAGATCCTTACTCTGGATGGCATTACCCTGACCTCTAGTAATACTGTGAGAAATCTTGGAGTCATTTTTGACCAGGATATGTCATTCAATGTGCATATTAAACAAATATGTAGGGCTGCTTTTTTGCATTTGAGCAATATCTCTAAAATTAGAAAGGTCTTGTCTTAGAGTGATGCTGAAAAACTAATTCATGCATTTATTTCCTCAAGGCTGGACTATTGTAATTCATTATTATCAGGTTGTCCTAAAAGTTCCCTGAAAAGCCTTCAGTTAATTCAAAATGCTGCAGCTAGAGTAATGACAGGGACTAGAAGGAGAGAGTATATCTCACCCATATTGGCCTCTCTTCATTGGCTTCCTGTTAATTCTAGAATAGAATTTCAAATTCTTCTTCTTACTTATAAGGTTTTGAATAATCAGGTCCCATCTTATCTTAGGGACCTCATAGTACCATATCACCCCAATAGAGGGCTTTGCTCTCAGACTGCAGGCTTACTTGTAGTTCCTAGGGTTTGTAAGAGTAGAATGGGAGGCAGAGCCTTCAGCTTTCAGGCTCCTCTCCTCTGGAACCAGCTCCCAATTCGGATCAGGGAGACAGACACCCTCTCTACTTTTAAGATTAGGCTTAAAACCTTCCTTTTTGCTAAAGCTTATAGTTAGGGCTGGATCAGGTGACCCTGAACCATCCCTTAGTTATGCTGCTATAGACTCAGACTGCTGGGGGGGTCCCATGATGCACTGAGTGTTTCTTTCTCTTTTTGCTCTGTATGCACCACTCTGCATTTAATCATTAGTGATTGATCTCTGCTCCCCTCCACAGCATGTCTTTTTCCTGGTTCTCTCCCCTCAGCCCCAACCAGTCCCAGCAGAAGACTGCCCCTCCCTGAGCCTGGTTCTGCTGGAGAATTCTTCCTGTTAAAAGGGAGTTTTTCCTTCCCACTGTCGCCAAGTGCTTGCTCACAGGGGGTCGTTTTGACCGTTGGGGTTTTTCCGTAATTATTGTATGGCTTTGCCTTACAATATAAAGCGCCTTGGGGCAACTGTTTGTTGTGATTTGGCGCTATATAAATAAAATTGATTTGATTTGATAGATTTAACATCTTGTTATAATGGATCAGATGAGGCGCACTCTGAGCACGCTGATGCAATGACTCGTGCTCAAGACGAGCATTAACGCAGAATGTGAGCTCACAAAAGAGTGATTTTGCAGACATTAACGGACGAACACAAAGTTAAAAGTTGGATCACAGTATCAAAATGACTGTAAAGCCATGGAAGAAATAAAGCCAGCAAGAAGAAGCGCAGAGGTGACTGTCCAGGAACGCAGAACGCAAGCGCACAAAAGAGCAATTTTTGGTAACATTAACGGACGAACACAAAGTTAAAAGTTGGATCACGGTATCAAAATGACTGTAAAGCCACAGAAGAAATAAAGCTTGCGAGAAGAATCTCAGAAGCAACTGTCAAGGAACCTGTGGTTTGGTTCGAGCTGGTCTGGTGCATTTAATGACGCTAGAAGACAGGTGAACAGCAGCCTGGCGCACCGCGCACACCAGCAGGACTGTGTGACAACATCTTGAATGGATGCTGTGAATTGAAAACCCATACTTTAAAGGGACCAAGTGTGAGAGGGCTAGAGGGTTGGACGAAACCCATGCCTAAATATCCACCAATGTCGCGTTACATGGATCATATGTGGCTTGACGTGGATCATATGCGGTGACACGAGCCGTTCGAAGCTGGACGGGGCTCAAATGATAGGTTGGTTTGGCTCACTAGAGGCTGATACCTGGCACATGTGAGGTACAGAGAGACACATAGAGGTGCCTCAGTAGCAGATACGTTATAGCTTTAAATGTGATTCATTCTTTGAATAATCACTGACACACCAATGCGTGGCTCATTATTCATGGCTTATTATTCGGTGAGGCCGAGGGTTTATGATTGAGGTGGACAAAATTATCAAAGCATCACTTTGTTTCCATTAGATGCCAGACAGGTCAAAACCTCGACCACAGAATTTGTCTTTTAATTCCTTTACTTGAAAAAGAATCTCTGCAAAGTATTTAATATATAGAAAATCTATGACTCATTTATCAACAATATGTATCACTAGAATTTACAATGACTGCAGTGTACAACACCTGCAGTCAATTTAAAGATTCCAATTCACCTAAACTGCATGTCTTTGGAAGTGGAAGGAAGCCGAAGTACCTGGAGGGAACCCACGCAAACACGGAGACCATGCAAAACTCCACACAGAAATGCCACAGGTGGGAAGCAAACCCATGACCTTCTTGCTGTGGGACAACAGTGCTAACCACTAAGGCACTGCACCGGCTCAACAACAATACATAATAAATAAATACATAAAATACAACTAGAGCAGTGAAAAAACACAGTCACGTAATCACTTTTCCACCTCGTACCATATCAGCCATGCCAGTTGTGCGTTCCTCAAGCCAGTCGATGGGAGCCCGGTAAAGCTTCTTCAGCGCAGACTTCCTCTGAGTCAGCAGCTGATCTGGGAAGTGGCAGTAGAACAGAACCTTCTTCTTGTGACGAGACAGCCTCAGCACCGGGATGCACACAGACACCTGTCGTGGAATGAAGCTGTATGAATTGAAATACACACCTTTACACAACTGAGAGACAGTTCTCTCTTGGCAAAATAGGCAACACAAATGACACGTTGATTTGACCTAAAATCAGAGGCCCTTGTGATGCATTTTGAAAATGCCTGCCGTAGTACATCAAAGATATGAAGATAACATCCAAAGCTAAATTAGAAATGGATTAATATCATGCAATATTATTGGGTATCAGATTTGAGATTATACTGGATATCAAGTACTCACTCTAGAGTATAATTAATACGGCAACAAAAACAGCAATGTCAAAAATATTCTCAGAGTTAATCAGTTAATTTAGCAAATGAAGATGTCAATTGTCCAATTCGTAAAATATGACAAATGAGTGGTTTTCTGAGTTGAAACCATCCATCCATCCATTTTCTTCCGCTTTATCCGGAGTCGGGTCACGGGGGCAGCAGCTCAAGCAAAGCAGCCCAGACCTCCCGATCCACACACACCTCCCCCAGCTCCTCCGGGGGAACCCCAAGGCATTCCCAAGCCAGCCGAGAGATGTAGTCCCTCCAGCGTGTCCTGGGTCTTCCCGGGGCCTCCTCCCAATGGGACGTGCCCGGAACACCTCTCCAGCGAGGCGTCCAGGGGGCATCCGGAAAAGATGCCCGAGCCACCTCAACTGACTCCTTTCGACGTGGAGGAGCAGCGGCTCGACTCTGAGCTCCTCCCGAGTGACCGAGTTCCTCACCCTATCTCTAAGGGAGCGCCCAGCCACCCTGCGGAGGAAACTCATCTCGGCCGCTTGTACTCGCGATCTCGTTCTTTCGGCCATGAGCCAAATCTCATGACCATAGGTGAGGATCGGAAGGTAGATCGATCGGTAAATCGAGAGCTTTGCCCCCCTACTCAGCTCTCTCTTCACCACCACGGTCCGATACAGCGACCGCTTCACTGCAGATGCTGCACCGATCCGTCTATCGATCTCACGCTCCATCTGTCCCTCGCTTGTAAACAAGACCCCGAGATACTTAAACTCCTCCACTTGAGGCAAGGACACTCCACCGACCTGAAGAGGGCAAAGCACCTTTTTCCGGTCGAGAACCATGGCCTCGGATTTGGAGGTGCTGATTTTCATCCCGGACGCTTCACACTCGGATGCAAACCGCCCCGGTGCACACTGAAGGTCCTGATTTGACGAAGCCAACAGAACCACATCGTCCGCGAACAGCAGAGATGAGATTCTGTTTATCCCAAACCAGACCCCCTCTACACCCTGGCTGCGCCTAGAAATTCTGTCCATAAAAATAATGAATTGAACCGGTGACAAAGGGCAGTCCTGGCGGAGGCCAACGTGCACTGGAAACAGGTTTGACTTACTACCAGCAATGCGAACCAAGCTCCTGCTGCGGTCGTACAGGGACCGGATAGCCCTTAGCAAAGGACCCTGGACCCCGTACTCCCGGAGCACTCCCCACAGGGTGCCCCGAGGGACACGGTCGAACGCCTTCTCCAGATCCACAAAACACATGTGGACTGGTTGGGCGAACTCCCATGAACCCTCGAGCACCCGATGGAGCATGTAGAGCTGGTCCAGTGTGCCGCGACCAGGACGAAAACCACACTGCTCCTCCTGAATCCGAGGTTCAACTATCGGTCAAATTCTCCTCTCCAGTACTCTGGAATAGACCTTACCGGGGAGGCTGAGGAGTGTGATCCCCCTATAGTTGGAACACACCCTCC
This sequence comes from Thalassophryne amazonica, assembly GCF_902500255.1. Classification (NCBI taxonomy): domain Eukaryota; kingdom Metazoa; phylum Chordata; class Actinopteri; order Batrachoidiformes; family Batrachoididae; genus Thalassophryne; species Thalassophryne amazonica. The sequence goes on along the minus strand of NC_047109.1, from coordinate 84,486,725 downwards.
GGTCCCGCTTCTTAAACAGAGGGACCACCACCCCGGGCTGCCAACCCAGAGGTACTGTCCCTGATCGCCACGCGATGTTGAAGAGGCATGTCAGCCAAGACAGTCCCACAACATCCAGAGACTTAAGGTACTCAGGACGGATTTCATCCACCCCAGGAGCCTTGCCACTGAGGAGCTTTCTAACCACCTCGGTGACTTCGGCCTGGGTAATGGATGAGTCCGCCTCTGACTCCCCAGTCTCTGCTTCCTCTTTGGAAGACGTGACGATGGGAATGAGGAGATCCTCGAAGTACTCCTTCCACCACCCGACAACATCCCCAGTCAGGGTCATAGTCCTCCTCCATGGCCTCCCCGAACTCCTCCCAGACCCGAGTTTTTGCCTCTGCAACCACACGGGCTGCGGCACGCTTGGCCTGCCGGTACCTGTCAGCTGCCTCTGGGGTCCCACCTACCAACAAAGATAAGTAGGACTCCTTCTTCAGCTTGACGGCATCCCTTACTTCCGGTGTCCACCACCGGGTTCAGGGATTGCCGCCGCGACAGGCACCAGAGACCTTGTGACCACAGCTACGAGCGGCCGCATCGACAATGGAGGTGGAGAACATGGTCCACTCGGACTCCATGTCTCCATCCTCCCCTGGGATCTGGGAGAAGCTCTCCCAGAGGTGGGAGTTGAAGACCTCGCTGACAGAGGGTTCCGCCAGTCGTTCCGAGCAAACCCTCACGATACATTTGGGCCTGCCGGGACTGACCGGCTTCCTCCCCTCCCAGCGGATTCAACTCACCACCAGGTGGTGATTGGTCGACAATCAAATCTTCTCTATGTGAATATGATACCATGAAAAGGTGGAGAAGCACATCAGTTAAAACAACCACCAAAGAATACATGAACGATGGATTCCGAGGCAGACAGATGGTCCATTAAAGCCAGTGCTTCCTTCTATGCTGCATGAACTGATGCAGATAAAAGAATTATAGGTAATCATTAGACATAATGTCTGTCTGTCATGCTGATGTGCTGAGATAAACAATACTGAAGCAGAAGGAGGTATATAGTTCCATTTCAGGATTCATGGTCTTCAATTTTTCTAATATTGTATGTGACACGGGGAAAAAAATCTCACATACGAGGTCTGTCAATAAAGCAACGGTCCTTTTTATTTTTTCAAAAACTATATGGATTTCATTCATATGTTTTTACGTCAGACATGCTTGAACCCTCGTGCGCATGCGTGAGTTTTTACACACCTGTCGGTGACGTCATTCGCCTGTGAGCACTCCTTGTGGGAGGAGTCGTCCAGCCCCTCGTCGGAATTCCTTTGTCTGAGAAGTTGCTGAGAGACTGGCGCGTTGGGACGCAGCCGACGCGGTGTGGCGGCACAGGAAAAACACCTCCGTGTTGATAACCATTTGTAAAATCCAGGCGGCTTTTGATGGCTTTCAGTGGAGTGAGTATATGAGAAATTGTTTAACAGCAGGACATGTTCCAACTTGTCCTTAAGGCTTCCAACAGAGGTGTTTTTCCTGTGGCGGAGCGGACGCGCGGACCCGTCCGCACGTCTTTCATTAAAAAAATCTCCTTTAACAGTGGAATATCCGGATAAAATGCTGAAACCGACTTCTTCTGAAACTTCTCTGTTCTCTCATGACGTCCTGGATCAATAGAGCCTGAAATGTGGAGGTTTTCAGCTTGAACAGGCTGACGACGGCGGCTGAGAGCGCTGAGCGTGGGAAGTCCTTAAAGCGACAGAATCACCTCAAAATCTCTCATCAGCCGTTAAAATTTTCACTGAAAACCAGCTTAATTTTTCGAACCGTGTCCACTTCGATGTGTCTCACAGGTTTAGAAAAAATTTTGATCAAACAACGCGCCAGTCTCTCAGCAACTTCTCAGACAAAGGAATTCCGACGAGGGGCTGGACGACTCCTCCCACAAGGAGTGCTCACAGGCGAATGACGTCACCGACAGGCGTGGATAAACTCACGCATGCGCACGAGGGTTCAAGCATGTCTGACGTAAAAACATATGAATGAAATCCATATAGTTTTTGAAAAAAATAAAAAGGACCGTTACTTTATTGACAGCCCTCGTATTCCAATAAATAACTTTATATAAAGGGCAGCATGGTGGCTTAGTGGTTAGCACTGTTGCCTCACAGCGAGAAAGTCATGGGTTCAATTCCCATGGCCTTTATGTGTGGAGTTTACATGTTCTCCCCGTGTTTGCGTAGGTTTCCTCCGGGTGCTCCGGTTTCCTCCCACATCCAAAGACATGCGGGTTAGGTGGATTGGAATCTTTAAATTGTCCGTAGGTGTGTGTCTGTGTTTGTTTGTCTGTTTGTGGCCCTGTGACAGACTGGCATCCTGTCCTGGGTGTACCCCGCCTCACGCTCTATGGCTGCTGGGATAGGCTCCAGCCCCCCGCAACCCTTAAATGGACTAAGCGGTAGAAGATGAATGAATGAATGAACTTTATATAAATAGATGTAACTGGCTAAATTGGCATTTTAGCAAATGCAAGAGACAAGACTGAGAAGACGCTTCTGTTATACAGTGCACATGATGCGTTACTGTCACCTGCATGTGATTGCCATTATTAACAAGTCAAACTCATCATCATCCTGTACAGCTAAAACACTTGTAGCCCAATTGTATATAGTCAAAAATGTTTTTGTTAATCATTCTTTAAGGACATTAATTTTCAATAGTTGTCTAGAATATCGTCAAAATTGTTTGATTTATTCACAATACATAATACTCAACCACCTTTGAAGTCAAAATTATTAATTCCTTACACATCATAGATAACATCTTTGTAAATTCTGATTAAACTCTAGCAGTGGTATTGGAGATACTGTTTCAAATGTAATTTGTCAAGGTTATTTAAGGTCACATGACCTTGAAACTTAGGCCTCAGCACCAAAAATAATCATTTCCATCTATGGTCCCAATTTAAGATTTATGTCTAATGTGACTCAATAGAAAATTCAACAGCATACAATATATCACACCTGACATACCAAATCAAACCAATAGGCTTGCTCATGAATATACTGTAGTGTAGGTGATAACCATCGGCAACTTTTTTTTTTTTTTTGGTTGTTAATGTTTTCTTGTCTGGAGGATACAGCAACAATTGCACCAAGTTACATGCTTGTGTTATCATTTGAAACACTTGCTGGAAATGTGCATTGCTCCACTAATTACCTGAGTGATTTATGGGTGACACTTGGTCCAAAATCTGCTCTGATGTGCACCATGCCATTTTGTAAAACATGTGAGCTTTGCAGAAATAATTTTGTTTTGGGTATGTTTCTTCAATTATTTAATTCAGTCTATTTATATACCGCCAAATCACAACATAAGTCACACCACGGCACTTACAACCTTACCCCCCACCCCCGAGTAAGCACATTAGCAACGATTGTGATACATTACAGACAAACGAAGTTACACAAAACTTACCTGGTCACAAAAGACAACATCATACTCCACCCCACTGAAGAATACCAGATACAAAGCCACATAGATCATCCTCAGGTAGGCACATAGGGCACGCAGGCAGCCAAACACATTAGTGGGCAGCCAGTCACCCACGCATACCTATCAGAAGAGAAACAAGAAAAGCTATTAAAGAATCCTGTATGTCTGTGCCTCAAAGAACTTTCTTAGGTTTTGCTCCTATTCTCTCTCTCTCTCTCTCTCTCTCCCCCTCTCCCTCCCCCTCCCTCTCTCTCTCTCTCTCTCTCTCTCTCTCTCTCTCTCTCCCCCTCCCTCTCTCTCTCTATATATATATATATATATATATATATATATATATATATATATATATAAGTCTTAATCTCGGCTGTATAGCTTTAATGTGGAAGTAATCCCAACATTTTTTTTACGCTGTGCATATCAAAGTAGAAGTTAAATTGTGCATTTCACTCTAATTTGTTTTTTGTGAAAAACAAAAATGGAGACACTAAAGAAATAATAAATTTCAGAAGGAATTCTTGTGATTTACCACATTTTTAATTTAAAGACAAAGGTGGATATGAAAAACGTTCTCCAGGGGATAGTTCAGAAGAATACATTTTTGCCTATGTAATCCTGACCTGCAACGGACACTTTAAAAGGATGATGTGTTACACAAACACCAAACTCCACCTGCTGATGCACCGTTCACTTGCAGAGGACCAGTTCAAAATTTTGTGCAATGCAACTCTGTACAATCACTGTTAACTGTGCTCACATTATTATGGTGTAGGGCTGAAACGATTAGTCAGGTAACTCGAATAATTTGATTACAAAAAATGTTTGAGGCAAATTCTGTGCTTCGACGCTTTGTTTAACATTGTAGTACGTATATCAGGCTTGTGCGTGGTGGTGTAACGTCCCCAGAAAAAAAAACAAAAAAAAAAAAACAGAAGAAGACTAGAGCATGCACATAAGCTGTGTAAGAGCTAATCAATGTAGCACCAAAAGCCACAGGTTTACACTGCGACACACAGAGTAAAATAAAGCCTTTTAAAAGAAAGACAGTCCACGCAGATCATCTGAAATAGCTTACTGCCCATTTAAAGCGAAGCAGTGTGTTTGTCTATTTTTAAAAAACACACAGTTTGGTCTGCTGGCTGCTCTCCACTCTACGTGGGGGGGTGGCTATTCGCCTGGTGGCTGGCTGCTGCCTCTCTCTACCCAGTGTGAGAGGCTCTCAGCACTCCCCGCAGGCCGGGCGAGTCACAGCTCCGTCCCTGGACACACTGATCAACAGTCTCTGAAAGAAAATCCTCTCAGCAAAAGTCCACGCTTTCTTCTGTGTTTTGCTCAGACTCGCACTCAGTGTTTCGCTTTTTAATTTTCACTTTTTTGAACAACACACAAAGTTTCACAAACATAGTAACTTAAATAAAATAAAATAAAAAAAACTGTGACTACGAGGCTTGCATGTTCAACCTCCAGCTGAAATGCATCAGCTGAATTGCAGAGAAAGAGGGATTAAAAAAAAAATAATAAATTACACAGGGACCCAGTTCACCAGCCTTTCAAAAAAAATATATTTTTTTTAATTTTTAATTTTACAAATGGGGGGGGGGGGGGGGGGGCAGGGGAGATGGGACAGAAAGCTGCATCCTATCACCATTTCAGCAAAATGTCAAGACTTTGGCCTGACCATGGTCAGGCGAACAGAATATTTGTGCCTTATTCAGCCAACAATTGGGCGAACAGACATTTTGATACGGCTTTGCGCCACTGGCCGAATAGACTCGGCCCTCTACATGCACTTTAAGTCAAGTTTTCATCGACAGGGTGCAGATCGGATTTATCACTGTGGCTTTTGCGGAAAAGCTACACTCCAGAGCCCAGTTTTTCACAGACTGTGCTCACGTTCACGTGCAGCCTGACTGAGGATTACACCAACCGCATGTGCTTACAGTCCAGTGTCAGGGGAGTGCTGAGCTCCTGACACTGGGAAAGATTGAAAACTTGTAAAGACATGAAAAAATAGATAGTTACTCAGGAAAACAGAAAGGATACAATAAATTTGACAATCTGCATAATGGTGCAGCAACATTGTGCCATTGCTTAGGGAGAGCCCTGGACTGTTGATGTCATTTAAAAACATAAAAGTAATTTTTATTCAGATTACTCAATAAATCGGGAGAATAATCAATAGAATACTCGATTACTAAAATAATCGATAGTTGCAGCCCTATTATGGGGCAAAAAATATATAAATAAATGAAAGTATTTTGCATGCAATTCAGTTATTATGTACATAGTGTGTACAGAGCTGCAATGCATTCAACTGTCAAAACTGATAAACCTTCAAAATATGATGGCAAAAGGGTGTTCACATGAAAACAGTGTTTAGACAGCAACATGCAATCTAATGTGTGGACACACCACTTCCAGGTCTGGGTCCAAGGTTTCACAGAAGCAGTGTGCTGGGTCATAATGGGCTGTCCAGATCTGGACATTGCAACCCCGAGACTTCAGGGCTACAGCCGCGTCAACCACCAGTCGCTCAGCTCCACCAATACCCAGGTCTGGATGGAGAAACACCACCCTCACCATGCTGTACACACACCAACAGCTGAAAAAAATAAACTTTTTAATTTATATCACTCTACTGATTTTTCTCAATAATCATAGTAATAAAAAACAGTTTGAGAAAGCATTTAAAGGTTTGTGTGAAGTGTGCCTTCTATGTTTCTCCAAAGATCAAACTCATATGGCTGAATTCAGAGTGCACATTATACTATAAAACCAATGTACCAAAAGAAGCTTTTGTTTTAAGTAGGATTAAATGCTTTGTGTATGTTCGATTAGTCGCTTTAGTGGAATGGACTGTTGAATCAGGTGTGGCATTCATGTGCAATAATATAATTTTTTGGCAACCATCAACAATAATTCAGCAGTGATTGTGGCAGTAATCAGCCACATAGGGTTTACAACTCCTGCATCCACAGTGATGACCCCAAACCCAAATAAAAAAACAAGGTGGGTAAAAGCAGCAAGGATGTGCACCATAAATTTTATCAACTCCCAGCCACAGTGGGTGCACAAATCAGTCCATTCGGAATGCTAGTCCCAAGCTGGAAAAATGTGTAGTGTTGTGGCAGGAAGGGCATCTAGCATAAAATTTGCCAAACCAACCATGACGATCACAAGTTGAATTTCCATATCAGATCAGTCAAGGACAGGATTAATGACCGCCACCGGTGCTTTTGTCCAGCAGGGTGCGGATGGACATTAGGCAAGTGTTGAGCAGAGAGTTGAGAGTCTAGAGGCAGCAAAAGAGGAGGAAAGACAGAAGTGTTATAGCAAGAGTTAAGCCTTTGAATGTTGGCAGTTTGACTGGTGGGGACAGTTGGCTGAGCATCAGTGGAGAGTTCAAACTGTTGTATCATGGTGTGGATGGGAGGAGAAATGTGCCTGAGTAATTCTGAACAAAGAGTACATTAAGAGTATGTTGAGGTTAAGCAAGTGTCTGATGATGAAGGTCATCAGTGCATATACCCCACAACTGGGTTATGAGATGGTGGATAAAAATTTCTGGAGTGAGTTATATGGGGTGATAGAGAGTGTACAGAAGGATCAAACAGTGGTGATGGGAGCAGACATCAGTGTGCATGTTTCTGAAGGCAACAGAGGTGATGTGGAGGTGATGGGTGGATATGGTGTCATGGAGAGGAATTGAGGGCAGCTGGTTGAAGATTTTGCAAAAAGGATGGAAATGGGTGTGGTGAATGTTAAGCAGAAGGAGGCACATGAGTCATGTGTAGGAGTTGAGGATGGTGCATGCAGGTGGGCTATATCCTATGCTGGAGATGCAGCGTTAAGGAATATGTGGACTGTGAGGTGGTGGTGGGGGAGAATGTGGCTAGACAGCATCAGAAGATTTGTAGGATGGTTTTGGACATTAAAAATTGGAATAGTGTGAGTACTGAAACAACTATGCTGCTACTACTACTTGTCAGTCAGTCTATTACAGACTAGGACAATACTGTGCAACAAAAGAGAAAAGAGGGGAAAAAACAGTACAAAGAGCTCAGAAAAACTGTTCAAAAGTTCCAAAATACAGCTCAGATGTTCAGGGGAAAAAAGGACTTCATTTCCAGATGCTTGTTTGGCTGAGTCAGCTGCATGCCGTTGGAATCTTCTTTCGTTTTCCCAGATTTCCCAGTATAAGTAACCAAGTATAAGATAGTGAAACTGAAGGAGGAACAGCCTTCAGGTCTGAATAAGGTATTGATCACATGACTACTGTAAACGTGGTACATGTAAATACTTAATAATGCATATTATTTCCATTGCAGTCCATTAAAAGAGAAATAAATTAATAAAAACAACCGGAATAATAGATTACAATTATTGTTGCAGCAGCCGATACAATACAATACAAAGCATTTTAATATAATACCAACAGCTTATACTAACATTTTAGCAGAGGGCTTGAAAATCGTGCAAGCAAATAACGTTTACCTTTGTATATTTTGATGCAACTTTCGAAATCTCGGATTATACGTCGTCGTGGCAAACCACTATCATGAAACTGCACCGTTTGGACGCCATGTTGGCTCACACTTACCCTCGTTATTCTGAACTAAAGAGCTTCATGTTTGCACCACAATGGCGTCTAATTCCTCAGTGCGAGTCTTCCGGTGGGACACGTCCACTTTGTTGCTGAGGTAGTTAAAGAATGTGCCTTTGATTTATAGGACAAGTAGATGTAGTAATTTATTGTAAAAATTAATATTGTTTTACAAAATATATTTTAAATATGAGGTATAAGAAAATAAAGACATAAAAGTAGGTGTAAAATTAATTGCATTCTCATTGCACGCCTTTAGGCTGTCAGGCGTATGCTCAGTGTCCTGTAGCGGTCCTGTGTTTGTGCAGTCGTGTCCTTTTAGAATGATCGTCAGTTTTCCTCTCAAGTTTTGATCTTTTTTTTTTTACACGGGGCGGTCTGTGTGGTTCTGTTGGCGTGGATATCAGTTGAAAACGAGGCATAAAACGTTGGTTTGCATCGGAAGAGTAACACAAAATGGTATGTTTTGGGTCTTTTTGTTGACGTGGACTGCGTACTTTTGTTTAGAAATGAGCCTGTTAGCATTAGCTTCTCATTTGTGGACGCGGCTAACATACATATAGACATTCACTTACTAGAACCTGTGCTTCCTAAAAAAATAAAAATGCAGAACTAGTCCAGGCTCCGTAATGTAGGTAAACCTATTTTAATTCAGTGAAAATTGTTTTAATTTTGTTGCCTCTTCTCAGCGTATACCAGCAGCAAGTTCAACAAACGTCGGGGCATCTGGACGCTCCCCGAGCAAGACAGTAGCTCCCCGTGCAGTAGGATCCACTGTCAGACAGAGGTAGGTAGGTAGGTAGGTAGGTAGGTAGGTGTGTGTGTGTGTGTGTGTGATCTCACCCTTTAAACATTTATTTAAACATGCGCCACTCATTCGTGCAAATGCTTCTCAAGTCTCACCACGCACAAACATAGTTTTCTTTATTTCTTAGTCGTATCTTTGCACTTGCCTCAAAAGTGAGCGCTCTATGCTGTATCACAAATGACATAGACATGTCAAAGGTGTGGTGTCTGAGGCTTGGTGAGTGGGTTCATCCATCCATCCAGTTATTTATTTATTTATTTATTTATTTTTCTCCAGACTTACTTATTCCATCCTGGAATAGTGGTTTCACGTGGCCTCATGAACCCAAGTCCGGCATCTTGGCGATATTGATTTTTCCACTAGCCTGCCACAAACAACTGTTTTTATAGTCAACTAGTCAACGATTGTTTTTGCGATTAGCTGACTAGTCGGATCGTACGTAAATTGCAGCTTATTGCATTTTATCTATCTATACCATTATCGATCCGATTCCCTTATCGATACCTCCTGTGAATTTTCTGTGTGCTACAAGTAGGCTTTACAGATTTTCTATGTCAACAGCATTTTATTGAGTCTTAAAGTAAATAAATATGAAATTGGTTACTGGATCCTTGATCTCTGGACATAAATAAACTCTACATGGTGGATCCTTGATCTCTGGGTATGGATAGAAAAAAAAATCTATAGTTTTTGTCAGAAGCATTTCCTTTCAGACATTAACAGCATGGATGTCACTCCATACATCTGAGCTGAGATCGGGTGGCTGCTGGAGTCTGCAGGTCTGCAGCTATACAGTCTTGGGCTGCAGCACGTCAGTCAGGACGTCTCATTTTGGGAGGAAAAAACATTTTGATCGATTGCAGTTTATTTTTTGTATTACAATGTTTGGAAAGAGGTGTCATTTGATTTAAACGGCAATTCGCTTTGAAGTTAGAAATTCCAAGCGGACTCTATCTTTCTAACTTGACTCAGTGGTGCAGCGTTTAGAGCAAGGGAACGGAGGATGTTTCTCGTTTCTTTCTCGCAACAAGACAGGAGTCCCAGTTAGTTGCTTTAATCCACACAAAAGTGACTCAAGATTGACATATTTTAATGGCTTTGAGAGGGGTAAGAATCAGAGTTGCTGCTTCTGAAGAGGAGCAAAGCAAAGATCCAGTGAAGCAGCGGATCAAAGCACTGTTTCATTGGTTCAAGGTTCCAAGTAAATGACTCTTCGACTACTAAATTAGTTGTCGGTGGCTTCAATAGTCGACGTAGTCGTGACTAGTCATGGCAGCCCTATTTTCCACTCAGTAATCCTTTTTGTTTACCAGCCTCTAACACTGATGTGGTGAATTATTGTCACATCGTCAGCTACCACAATAGATCAGACAGAGAAACAGACCTGCATCTCTATGGTTTTTCATTTATCTTTGATGTCTTTTTAGTAGAATGCAATGGGCCCAAACCTGGGGTCTAAAGTTGCACCCTAGGCTCTATAGTTATCCTAACCAGATCTGGCATTGTATCCGAGGGCTCTCTTCAAGATGGTGATCGTTCCCTTAATTGCAGACAACTGCACCTCATGTGCACTTGGGTGGCCTGGGATTGCCTCAAGATATTTCTTCAGGTTCTTCTTCATCAGGCCTGTTGTTCCCACCACAACTGGGATGATATCGATGCCTTTCAATGACCATGTTGTTTGTAGGTCATTTTTCAGGTCTTCATATTTCGAGATCTTTCCCCTTTCCGCTCGATTCAGGCCGTAGTCACTGGGGACTGTCACATTGATGATTTTGGCTGTTTTCTCTTGCTTGTTCCAGATGACAATATCAGGTTTGATTGCACCTCCTTCAATGTGTATTCCTGCTGGGATCTCTTTGTTGTAGAAGACCGTTACTTTTCCGTTGGATGAGACTGGTGCTGGCTCGTGCTCCCAGACATGTTCTTTGACTTCCATCTCCAGTTCCTTGCAGACCTTCCAGTGGAGATATTAACAGATCTTGTTGTGTCTGGATGTATAATGCCCATCTGCCATTAGGATCTGGCATGCTGAAGTTAGATGGTTTACACTCTCAACAGCTGTATGACAGAATTGGCATTTATCATTCTGTGAGATCCCTGCCATTTTTTGAAGCCATTTGTTAGAAGTCCCTGATCTTGTGCTCCAATCAGAATTCTTTCTCCATCAAAACCAAGTTTTCCATTTTTTAGCCACTGCATTGATCCAACTTTGTCGATGTATTCCTTTTCGAGTTCTTCTTGGAAACGACCAGCTCTTTTGTGCTGTTTCCATCTTTCCACTCGATGTTTTCCTTCTATTTTGCTGTATTGGTCTCTGGTCTGTCTTGCAAGTTTTGTTGCAGGCATGAGACTGTTGCTTTTTCTCTCTTGTAGAAGTTCTCCGCCAAAGTTTTTTTGCCAGTTTAGTGATTGAGGTCCGTTCGGTTAAGGCCTCGTGGTATTGTGCGACCCTTTTTATGATTTCTTCTTCAAAGCTCTTTAAGTACTGTCCAATACTTATTATCGGTGCTCTGTAGGGCTGGTTGATTTAAGTGAGACCCATTCCGCCTTCTCTGCGAGGGAGATGTGGAGGGTGATCATCATCCTTGTTTTTGTGTCCAACTTATTGCCAAAGGTGATGAGGAATCAGGTTGAAGCTTGTGGAGAAAGGGGCATCTGTGGCTAGTGCAACTGCAGCAGAATTTTGATGAGAAAAGCCTGGACAACATCTGTGTATGTGCTGCACATACACAGGTAGTGTATGTGCATGTAAAAGGAAAGAGGTTTTTGATTCAGTTGTTGAGAGACTTCATTTTTATTCTAATAGAAATAAAAATATCAAATACATTACTTGATTTTCAAAAGATTATATAAAATTGACCACTAAACGAGGAACAAAAAGATAAAAGTACATGTGATCAGATCTGTCTCGTTACATGTATTGTACACGTGTGAAAACTGTAGCCAGTCTACCATAGCTTCCATCAGGCATTTGTCCCCATGATCCATGACATTTTTTTCTTGGACTTAGCCACAAACATACTGGTTATGTGCATCCAGTTTTTGTAGTTTTCGAGTTGTCTCATGATACGGGCTAGGTGAAAATAATGAATCATTTACAGTGTCCATGTACACTCAACAAAAATATAAATGCAACACTTTTGGTTTTGCTCCCATTTTGTATGAGATGAACTCAAAGATCTAAAACTTTTTCCACATACACAATATCACCATTTCTCTCAAATATTGTTAACAAACCAGTCTAAATCTGTGATAGTGAGCACTTTTCCTTTGCTGAGATAATCCATCCCACCTCACAGGTGTGCCATACCAAGATGCTGATTAGACACCATGATTAGTGCACAGGTGTGCCTTAGACTGCCCACAATAAAAGGCCACTCTGAAAGGTGCAGTTTTATCACACAGCACAATGCCACAGATGTCGCAAGATTTGAGGGAGCGTGCAGTTGGCATGCTGACAGCAGGAATGTCAACCAGAGCTGTTGCTCATGTATTGAATGTTCATGTCTCTACCATAAGCCGTCTCCAAAGTCGTTTCAGAGAATTTGGCAGTACGTCCAACCAGCCTCACAAACGCAGACCACGTGTAACCACACCAGCCCAGGACCTCCACATCCAGCATGTTCACCTCCAAGATCGTCTGAGACCAGCCGCTCGGACAGCTGCTGGAACAATCGGTTTGCATAACCAAAGAATTTCTGCACAAACTGTCAGAAACCATCTCTGGGAAGCTCATCTGCATGCTCGTCATCCTCATCGGGGTCTTGACCTGACTCCAGTTCATCGTCGTAACCAACTTGAGTGGGAAAATGCTCACATTCGCTGGCGTTTGGCACATTGGAGAGGTGTTCTCTTCACGGATGATGCGAAGGAGATGTGTTGCACTGCATGAGGCAAATGGTGGTCACACCAGATACTGACTGGTATCCCCCCCCCAATAAAACAAAACTGCACCTTTCAGAGTGGCCTTTTATTGTGGGCAGTCTAAGGCACACCTGTGCACTAATCATGGTGTCTAATCAGCATCTTGGTATGGCACACCTGTGAGGTGGGATGGATTATCTCAGCAAAGGAGAAGTGCTCACTATCACAGATTTAGACTGGTTTGTTAACAATATTTGAGGGAAATGGTGATATTGTGTATGTGGAAAAAGTTTAGATCTTTGAGTTCATCTCATACAAAATGGGAGCAAAACCAAAAGTGTTGCGTTTATATTTTTGTTGAGTATATGTAACACTAGGCAGTGAACTCACTCTCTGTCCACGCACACATGATGGCATTTTATAAGGATCTTCACCACCATTTAATTTCATCTTTACCTTGTATCACGACCATGCTTCACTGTTTAATCAAACTCTATATCACACGGCTTCCTCACGAAGTTTTGCCATCTGCGAGAGTATAATGTGTGCTTCCGTGAGCTCTTGTTGACTTGGCAATGCCTTTCCGATGGCCAAACGTCTGGTTCACGCACATAATACTGATAACAGTGAAAACACTCTAAGTAGGTCTGAAAAAGGATGTCGCGTCATGATCAGAATGTGTCTGTTTGTGTTAGACGCTTTCCGTGCATGTGTGCAGTGGTAATGATTATGCATGACTTGTATGGGTGTATGATCGAGTTTTTGAAAGTGGGGGAAACTGCAAGCAACATGGAAGTCACTCGCGTAGATGCCGCTGTGGTCGCCTTTTGGTGTGCACAGTCGTTGTATCAGCTTTTATTGTTCACTGTTGGTGTAAACTGCAACACAAAGTTTAACTATGGCTTTCTAGATGTTCATAATATGGTTATTATGACTGACTGGTAGCCAAGCTATACAGTGCATCTGGAGAGTATCCGGTTGTTAAGTGTGACGTAACGCATCATGTGATTTTCAACTTCCGGCTCCAAACAAAAAAGGCGCACTGTCATTAACATTGAGAACTGCACTGAGACGATCTGATCAGGCTGCACTTACACTGTTGCACACGGACAACAGCATTAACATCGCAACATAAAACTCTTTGTATATTGTGCCTAAAACTCTCCTGGATATATTAACTGGGTTTTTAGACGTCCTGTTTATTGTAATAAATAATTTTTTATTAACAAACAGACACGTACATTTTACCTGTGCATAATAAAATATGTAAAGTAAAAGAAAGAAAAAGTTTTATTAAATGTTCTGACCATAGAACCAGACGAATGCGGTTAACTGAGGTGGAGGCGGAGAAGGGAGGGACAGAGGTTTGCGCACAATGTAAACACAAACTAAACTTAAACTGTAAATCCTTAAAAGGATCAAATGGACGTAACTTTAATTGTAAACTTGGAGGTCTTTGGACCCAGAAACAGATTTATCACGTGATGCATTACGTCAGCGCTTAACAACCGGATTCACAGCGCTTCGCTTTTTCCACAATTTTATGTTACAGCCTTATTCCTAAATGGATTATATTCATTTTTTTTTCCTCAAAATTCTGCACACAATACCCCATAATGATGATGTGAAAAAAGTTTTTCTTTTTTTTATTAAATTAAAAAAAAAAAAGAAACAACTAAGAAATCACATGTGCATAAGTATTCACAGCTTTTGTCATAAGCTCAAAATTGATCCCAGGTGCATCCTGTTTCCACTGGTCATCCTTGAGATGTCTATACAGCTTCATTGGAGTCCACCTGGGGTAAATTTAGTTGATTGGACATGATCTGGAAAAGCATACACCTTTCTACATATAAGGCCCCACAGTTGACAGTGTATGTTAGAGCAGAAACCAAGCATAAAGGCAAAGGAATTTTCTGTAGACTTCCAAGACAGGATTGTCTTGAGGCACAAATCTAGGGATGACTCTTCCTAGAGCTGGCTACCCATCTAAACTGAGCAATCAGAGGAAAAGGGCCTTAGTCAGGAGGTGACCAAGAACCTGATGGTCACTTTGTCAGAGGCTCCAGTATTCCTCTGTGGAAAGAAGAAAACCTTCCAGAAGGACAACCATCTCTGCCAACCAGGTCTGTATGGTAGAGTGGGCAGAAGGAAGCCACTCCTTAGTAAAAGGCACATGGCAGCCCACCTGGAATTTGCCAAAAGGCACCTGAAGGGCTCTCAGACGGGGGGAATCTCTGGTCTGATGAGACAAAGATCGAAGCATGGTGGTGGCAGCATCATGCAGTGGAGATGTTTTTCAGTGGCAGGAACTGGGAGACTAGTCAGGTTTGAGTGAAAAATGAATATAGCAATGTACAGCGACATCCTGGATGAAAACCTGCTCCAGAGCGCTTTTGACCTCAGACTGGGGTGATGGTTCATCTTTCAGCAAAGCAGTGACCCTAAACACACAGCCAAGATGTCAGAGGATTGGCTTCAGGACAACTCTGTGAATGTCCTTGAGTGGCCCAGCCAGAGCCCAGACTTAAATCCGATTGAACATCTCTAGAGAGATCTGATAATGTCTGTGCACCGACGCTCCCCATTCAACCTGATGGAGCTTAAGAGGTGCTGCAAAGAGAAATGGGCAAAACTGTCCAGAGATAGGTGCATCATATTCAAGAAGACTTGATGCTGTAATTGCTGATAAATGGGCATCAACAAAGTACTACGCAATGGGATGTGAATAGTGATTTCTTAGTTGCTTATTTAAAAAAAAAAAAAATTGCACAAAAAACCCTTTCATGTTGGCATTATGGGGTTTTGTGAAAAAAAAAAAAAATTGGGGGGGGGGGGGGGGGGGGGGGTTGATTTAGTCCATTTTGGAATAAGGCCTTAACATAACAAAATGTGGAAAAAGTGAAGCCGCTGTCAATACTTTGCAGATGTACTATGAATGGATATTTCTTGCTGCACAAACTTTATGATAAAATATCCTCGGACAGCTTCTGTTTCAGTTGAACTGAGTCATCTTGTCATGATGACTGGGGATTTGAACATGCCCAAACCTCTACAACTGAAACTGAAAACACTATCAGGGTGGATAGAGTTGTAGTATATCAACACACCTACTGGACAGCACGGTCCTTCCTATATTTCCTTTTGAATCAGATTCATTTCATGTTGGGTCATCCTGTGCACAGCCATTTGTATACATAGTGCCTCCATTTTCAGAGCCAGTAAGTCGTTGGACTAACTAAATGTCAGAATTATTTTAAATACAAGTCATCAATTACAGTTTTCTTTAGACAAGCCAGTCACTGGATACCCCAACATTTTGAAGTCAGTGGATGTGTTTTGCACTTTATTTACATAAATCATTAAGAAATTGTAACCTCTTTAGCCAGAGACTGCTCCTTCCCAAGTGCAGGACCAACAGACTGAAAAACTCCTTTGTCCCTCAGGTCATCAGACTGTACAACTCCTCACTCAGCGGGAGGAGGATTAACAGGAAGACAGAGGATGGGAAGGAGAGGAATAGTAGTAGCCAGTAAACCGGTATTTATATTGTGTATTTGTATTTGCAAACTGTTTTTCTTTTTTACTTTCACTTTCTCTCTGATTTAAGCATTTCTCAAAAACTGCAGTAAGGAGGCTTGTGGGGGAAGACACCAAGACACCCAAACAACTCTGAAGGA